>NW_028145468.1:175000-192500 GCF_977016875.1 Pavona decussata
TTTAAAAATTCAAGGCCAAAGAAACTTAATAATGGAAATTCACATCTCGTGACGATTGTATCTTACAAAGCAATTAACTTCAGCGCCAAATAATCTTGCAAAACTTCCTGTTGTCCAGTCGTGCGTGTTACAATCGGAAAATAAAAACACAGTAGAAAGTAATGAGTAGATAATTACGAATAATAAACATTGCTTTGTGATCCGTGAACTCTGTTTAATTACTCTTTTTTAAGATCATTTTCCTAGGACTCAGTTTATTATCTGTATAACAATGGAACCTCCTCTGTTTAAGCAATACACCCTTGGGACCGAGTTAATAGACATCAGTAGCCGACATTAAACAAAAAAATCATTTAAATCAACCCTTAGCGGTAACGCGCTCTATTTCATTCCAAACAATACCGCTTACAACCAAGCACATATTTAAGCATACATCCTTTTACAGCCGGCGCATTTAACATTTGGCTGCCTATCGTGGTGGAAGGAATTGACTGTCACGGTATCCTGAACGATGAAGACCAACAATGCTTATGCCTTCAACTTCTTCTAAGTCTTGAATCTTGTTACATTTGTTATTCTTGCGATTTTTGCAATATTTGTAGTGAATGGTTTTTGCTAGCAAGAAAAATCCTTGTTTCTTTTGCGATATTTGTGATATTTGCGGACATTCCGGGGCCCTCCTTGCCTTGAACTTCATCTAAGTGTTGAATCTTGTTACATTTGTTATTCTTGCGATTTTTGCGATATTTGTAATGAATGGCTTTTGCTAGCAAGAAAAATCCTTGTTACTTTTGCGATATTTGCGATATTTGCGCACATTTTGGGGCCCTTCTTGCCTTCAACTTCTTCTAAGTGTTGAATCTTGTTACATTTGTTATTCTTGCGATTCTTGCGATATTTGTAATGAATGGTTGTTGCTAGCAAGAAAAATCCTTGTTACTTTTGCGATATTTGCGATATTTGCGGACATTTCGGGGCCCTCCTTGCCTTCAACTTCTTCTAAGTCTCGGATCTTGTTACATTTGTTATTCTTGCGATTTTTGCGATATTTGTAATGAACGCTTTTAGCTAGCAAGGAAAATCCTTGTTACCTTTGCGATATTTGCGATATTTGCGGACATTTCGGGGCTTTTCTTGCCTTCATCTACTCCTAAGTCCTGAATCTTGTTATATTAGTTATTCTTGCGATTTTTGCGATATTTGTAATCAATGGTTTTAGCTAGCAAGGAAGATCCCTGTTACTTTGGCGATATTTACGATATTTGCGAACATTTCAGGGCCCTTCTTGCATTCAAGTTCTTCTAAATCTTGAATCCTGTTAAATTTGTTATTCTCGCGATTTTTGCGATATTTGTAATAAACGGTTTTAGCTAGCAAGGAAAATCCTTGTTACTTTTGTGATATTTGCGATATTTGCGGGCATTTCAGGACCCTCCTTGCCTTGAACTTCTTCTAAGTCTTAAATCTTGTTAAATTTGTTATTCTAGCGATTTTTGCGATATTTGTAGTGAATGGTTTTTGCTAGAAAGAGAAATCCTTGTTACTTTGGCGATATTTGCGATATTTGCGGACATTCCGGGGCCCTCCTTGCCTTGAACTTCTTCTAAGTGTTGAATCTTGTTACATTTGTTATTCTTGCGATTTTTGCGATATTTGTAATGAATGGGTTTTGCTAGCAAGAAAAATCCTTGTTACTTTTGCGATATTTGCGCACATTTCGGGGCCCTCCTTGCCTTCATCTCCTTCGAAGTCTTGAATCTTGTTAGGTTTGTTATTCTTGCGATTCTTGCGATATTTGTAATGAATGGGTTTTGCTAGCAAGAACAATCCTTGTTACTTTTGCGATATTTGCGATATTTGCGATATTTGCGCACATTTCGGGGCCCTCCTTGCCTTCATCTTCTCTTAAGTCTTGAATCTTGTTATGTTTGTTATTCTTGCGATTCTTGCGATATTTGTAATTAATGGTTTTTGCTAGCAAGAAAATACCTTGTTACTTTTGCGATATTTGCGGACATTTCGGGGCCCTTCTTGCCTTCAAGTTCTTCTAAGTCTTGAATCTTGTTACATTTTTTATTCTTGCGATTTTTGCGATATTTGTAATGAACGCTTTTAGCTAGCAAGGAAAATCCTTGTTACTTTTGCGATATTTGCGATATTTGCGGACATTTCGGGGCTCTTCTTGCCTTCATCTTCTTCTAAGTCTTGAATCTTGTCATATTAGTTATTCTTGCGATTCTTGCGATATTTGTAGTGAATGGTTTTTGCTAGCAAGAACAATCCTTGTTACTTTTGCGTTATTTGCTATATTTGCGGGCATTTCAGGGCCCTCCTTGCCTTGAACTTGTTCTAAGTCTTGAATCTTGCTACAATTTGTTATTCTTGCGATTTTTGCGATATTTGTAGTGAATGGTTTTTGCTAGAAAGAAAAATCCTTGTTACTTTTGCGATATTTGCGATATTTGCGGACATTCCGGGGCCCTCCTTGCCTTGAACTTCATCTAAGTGTTGAATCTTGTTACATTTGTTATTCTTGCGATTTTTGCAATATTTGTAATGAATGGTTTTAGCTAGCAAGAACAATCCTTGTTACTTTTACGATATTTGCGATATTTGCGGGCATTTCAGGGCCCTCCTTGTCTTGAACTTCTTCTAAGTCTTGAATCTTGCTACAATTTGTTATTCTTGCTATTTTTGCGATATTTGTAATGAATGGTTTTTGCTAGCAAGGAAAATCCTTCTAACTTTTGCGATATTTGCGATATTTGCGGACATTTCGGGGCCCTCCTTGCGTTGAACTTCTTCTAAGTCTTGAATCTTGCTACATTTATTATTCTTGCGATTTTTGCGATATTTGTAATGAACGGTTTTAGCTAACAAGGGATATCCTTGTTACTCTTGCGAAAATAGTTTGCTAGCAAATTCTTGTTAACAAGGTCGATCCTGGACATATCTCAAGTTATTAACGCTCAAGTTCCCGCAAGACCGACTTCAAGTTTAAAATATGTCTGAACTGTCCGGTTACCAGCTGCTGTTCAGGGCTCGAAATGAACCGGCGCTCGAACCTATGTGTGAAACTCCACGCGTTCTTATGTTATCTGGCCAAGCTTTTTCCTTTTCCCTGTAATCTAAGCTTCTTTACACTAGCAACAAGCTTTTCCTTCCCAAAGTTACACTTGCGTCTTGCTGCGGTTCTGACAGTTTTTACGGAATGGTCTGTCGACAGTGACGCGACGGAGTCACCCCACAAAATGCGATCGTCAAGCGAAAAAATGTTAGACATGTTAGGCATTTTTGTTTTCTAATCAACGAGGGATCGTCATAGTATTGTAGCAGTTGAGAAACTGGAAAGTCTGGTAAACTTTAGGCATTCAAGAATGGAGCCCATAAAGTATGGCCCTGTGATATAAAGGCCTCTAGCAATTAACTGCGGTCCCAAGCCCAATTAGAAGCTGGTCAGCTTGTGCGGTTAGAATTCGTGATGTGTAGAAGATAAACAGCAGAACTCAAAGTGTCAAAAATTTCAACTGTGGACAAAAACTCCAAAAAAAAGATGCCCCTAATGGCATTTTCGCGGCATGCTTAATGATGTAAACGATGATTTGTTTTGACGTCACACAGGTAGGGATGATTGGGTCCCCTCCCTCCTGATAAACACGCCAATAATGGATTTTGATTGGGCCGTTCTTGTTAAAGACAATCAGAACAATAGATCCCTTCTAGGAGAGAGCAGAGTTTAATCCACGTTTAATGAATAAATCAAATGATTATTTGACGTCACACAGGAAAGGATGAGTGGGTCCCTTCCCTCGTGATATACGCGCCGATAATGGAATCTGATTGGCCACTTTTGTTGAAAACAATCTCCTCTAGGATCCCTTCCAGAAGAGAGCAGAGTTTAATGCGAAAATTAATGTGCAGATTTAAAGCTACGACGAAAAAAAAAAGATCCCGGCCTAAAACTTGACACGGCCTTCCCTGCGGGCATCCCCTGTGATAAATTAATGTGCACATTTGAAGCTACCATAAAGAAAAAAAGGGACAACGAGCCGAATTTTTAACACGGGCTGCCCTCAAGGCATCCCGCGTAATTAAGATAAAAATTAATAACTGTTTTACACGCAACAGTTGCAACTAACAGGAATCCTTTTGAAAATGCGCGAGAAGAGCAAAGCACTATCAAAAAAAATACATTGCGTGAAGAGACTTGCCTCAGCAAGTGCACTTTGTTATTTTGAGTTGTGACGTCAGTAGAAAATGTAGAAATGCTATTGGAGAATATTTTGAAAGCTATCCGATCCGATAAATACAACTATTACAAAGAGCCGAAGTGTAATTTAAAACATTTATTCCACGCCTGTGTATTCGTCTAGAAAGGTAAGGTTTATGAGATCTTCCGCTAAATAACTCTACTCTTGTTTCCTTCATCTAGCAATTTCACAATTTGCAAAAAGCATTCTTCATAAGGACTTTGAAAACTAGAACAGCTTTTACCTCTGTTATACTTACCGCAGGTCACTTTTGTGGAATGTAATTTCAATTTTCAAACTCAAAGGCTTCGCTCGCATAATTATCTTCATAGGGCATGGTACAGTCCTGTAAGGGAATGCTTTCAGATTTTAACTTTTTTACTGGGAAACGATCGGGTACTGAACAAAATGATCAGTGAGCAACATACATTGTACATGATGCGAACAATTAATATCAGTCTGCTATCGGACTAATCATGTTATGTTAAATGAAGCTCACGCCATTATGCCCGAAGCGGTAGACCTTCGGTGTGAGGATTAGCTAAAGTTTTAGGGAGACTATGATTTTCAACAAGATGCGGCAAGATTTCCGCACAGCCTCACACATTAATTATGTATACATTTTGCAGCTCAAATTCGTTCTTTGTGTAAGAGAATTAGTATGACATTTATGTACGTATAATTAACGTATGGGACTGTGCGGAAATCTTTCCCAAGATGCCTATACTGGCATTTACGCGTGATGTTGACCCTGATTTATTTCCATTGTACCCTTCGCATATTTGTTAAGCCATCCTCCCTTTGCAATTGAAATATTGCGTTACGGTACTCGAGATCATACCGGAATTTTCTTTCTGAAAACGTCATGACAGGTGCAGATACATATCTGACTCACGCGCTATCAGCGCTATTTATATTTTCTATTTATCTATTGCATTACATTAAGGAGGCTCGCAGCACTTTTTCTGGACTTAGGTGGAAGATCATTGTTTCTATAGATTTGTATATTTTGCGTTCAGTTAGTTTTTAATTTTTAATCATTGTTAATATAATGGAAGAAGGTTGTAAATTTGTAAATATTTATCAATGATGTTGTTTACATGACTGTAAAGCGCCTTGAACATATGATAAGAGCGCTATAGAAATAAAGTTATTATTATTATTATTATTATTATTATTAGTATTATTATTATTATTATTATTATTAATATTATCATTATTATTATTATTATTACTATAGCAACGGTAGCGCATAGCCTCTCATTTTAAACATTGTCGATTATCTCGAAATCTAGTCCGCAGACACTTTATGACGAAACTTAAGGGATTTAAACTACTCAATCCAGACAATTTGTAGGCGAAATTAGCAAAAAAAATCTGTTAGAGCCTCCATTTAGATCCGACCCCCGGGGTGGAGGGAGGGTACTTTCTATAGGATGATGCACGGCGCCAAAGGGTATGGTTTTTGAGCCGTTTAGGTCTGAAAAAGAGTAAAGATTTTGACCATTTTGGTCTGAAAGTCTTAAAAGGGGATAGATTCTAGAAACCAGGTCTGAAAAAGAGTACCGAAAATTTACATATGTTTACTAAAATGTTCGCAAAACTCTCGAAGTTTCCTTTACGAAAAAGAAATTATCTTTAATGCAGTGTCATATTCGTTTTTACTGCACTGAATTGTGCTGTTGACATCGCCACTTTCGTGCTGCATGCAGTCGGAAGACGAACGTCACGCTATCTGTCACGTGAACATATTAGTCGCCGCGAGGCCCTACCGCAAAAACGAAAGTTTCTAAATTTTGCAATTTTCATAGTTCATGGAATTCTCAATGAGATGTAGCTTTCAAACAAGCATGCAGAGTCTTAGTTAGCATATATTAAAGATTGCATGTAAATGCGAGGGAGGGGTTGACATGTCACCATAAAAATCGCGTGATGTGATCACGTGATGACTGAAAATGGACAAAACCGTCATGTCTTGAAGTCGAAAGTCTTATACTGACACGTGGTAATTGTTGATTGCTGATCGAAAATTAGGTAGAAACTTAGCAAAGAGTGAGTATTCTTTATTACTGGCTTTGGTGTCGCATTTATGGCTGTCGTTTCAAGCAAACTATCACGTGAACGTAATCACGAGACTCTACCCAAATAATAAAGTTTCTTAATTATGCACTTTTCACAGTTCATGGAACTCTTAATGAGATCAAGCTGGGATGCGACGTTTTAGCTCATGTAAGATTACGTACAAATACTGACTTTAGCGATGGAGCGTTGACATGTGTAAAGATAAAAATCGCGTGATCTGAACACGTGATGGCTGAAAATAGACAAAGTCGATTGCGAAAGTCTTTTAAGTGTCCGCATTGTTCATTTTCAACGGATGAAAGAGTTCAGTCTCTTCGGTACAATACTAGTAACTGCAGCTTGCTGATCAACTTTACGCTGAATATAAGTGGAAACTTAACAAAGGGTGAGTATTCTTTATTACTGGCTTTGGTTTCGCTTTTATCTCTGTCGTTCCAAGCAAACTAGTAAAATTCCCACGATGTCCCATGACACGGAAGTTAGGAATTTGCATCTGTTTATTGAAGGTTTCATTTATATCAAGCGTGCTGCTGATTAAAAACCGTTCAAAACCATCGCCCGATAAAGAATTGCAGTCAACAAATGTGGCTGCATCTCAGGTGACTAGATTATGGCACGCACGTTATAAATAATTGGTTTGTTTTGTTAACTGACTTATCTCTAGTCTTGCTTAACATTTGACTGACTAAATGACATGTTTTTAAACGTTTACGGACTAAAGTTAAACGTCAATGATACCCTCCCATGAAAGCTATCGCAGTACATTACCTGCTACTGTATGTATTTTACCTTTGGTTTGTGAAGGGAGACAAATCTTGTAAACGTAGTACGCTGATCTAAATAAGTATGTTACAATATGTTAAAATTTGGGGTGTCTAGAAAACGAACTCCCTTAATGATGCGGAAATTGAGTAGCGTCAGGAAGACGTCTTTTCACGCAACAGTTGCGACTAAAAGGAATCCTTTTGAAAATGCGCGAGAAGTGCTGAGTACTATCAAAAAAGCAAATTGCGTGAAGAGACTTGCCTCAGTAAGTGCGCTTTGTTATTTTGGGTTGTAACGTCAGTAGAAAATGCAGAAATGCTATTGGAGAATATTTGAAAGCTATCCGATCCAATAAATACAACTATTACAAAGAGCCGAAGTGTAATTTAAAACATTTATTCCACGCCTGTGTATTCCTCTAGGAAGGTAAGGTTTTTGAGATCTTCTGTTAAATAACTCTATTCTTGTTTGCTTCAACTAGCAACTTCACAATTTGCAAAAATCATTTCTTCATAAGGACTTTGAAAACTAAAACAGCTTTTACCTCTCTGATACTTACCGGAGGTCACTTTTGTGGAATGTAATTTCAATTTACAAACTCAAAGGCGTCGCTCTGACAGTTAATTATCTTCATAGGGCATGGTACAGTCCTGTAAGGGAACTGCTTTCAGATTTGAACTTTGTTACTGGTAAACGATCGAGTACTCATCAAACTGATCAATGAGCCATTGTACATGATGACTAAAAAGCTTTCCTAAATGAGCACGAAAAATTTAAGTAGAAATTGACAATCAAACCTTTATTTTTTATCAAGTGGATCGCTAAATTCGCTTGTTGCCAACATCTCGTGTGATAAGGTATGCGTTTTTCACAGTTCATGGAACTCTCAATGAGACCTGGCTTTCAAATAAGCACGCAGAGTCTTAGTTAGCATGTAATAAAGATTGCATGTAAATGCGAGGGAGGGGTTGACATGCATGTCATGATAAAAATCGCGTGATCTGATCACGTGATTCAGTTCAGTTTCAAATCAGTTTATTGTTTCGCCACAAAAAAAAAGTGTACAAAAGAAAATTATTATTATTTAAACACTAATAGCGAGGAAGCCCAAGGGAAGCCACCGGGCTTATTATGATGACTAAAAATTGACCAAACCGTCATGCCTTGAAGTCGAAAGACTTATACCGACAAGTGGTAATTGTTGATTTGCTGTTTTAAAATTAAAGAGAAACGTATCCTAAATTTAAGGGAAACTTAGCAAAGGATGAGTATTCTTTATTACTGGCTTTGGTTTCGCTTTTATGGCTGTCGTTCCAAGCAAACTAGTAAAATTCCCACGATGTCCCATGACGCGGAAGTTAGGAATTTATATCCGTTTATTGAAGGTTTCATTTATATCAGTCATGCTGCTGATTAAAAACCGTTCAAAATCTGATCGTCTGATAAAGAATTGCAGTCAACAAATGTGGCTGCATCTCAGGTGACTAGATTATGACACGCACGTAATAAATATTTTTTCTTTTGTTGACCGGCTTATCTCTTGCTTCATGCTTAACAGTTGACTGACTTAACGACATGTTTTTAAATGTTTACAGACTAAAGGTATACGTCAATGATACCCTCCCATGAAAGCTATTGTAGTACATTACCTGATGCTGTATGTATTTTACCTTTGGTTTGTGAAGGAAAACAAATCGTGAAAAACGTAGTACGCTGATCTAAATAAGTATGTCACAATATGTTAAATTTTCGGGTGTCTAGAAAACGAAAGCAATGATACGGAAATTGAATAGCGTAAGGAAGACGTCTTTTCATGACTGATTGTTGCCAAAGGGAATGCTTTAAGATTTTAACTTTATTACTGGTAAACGAGCACTTACCTAGCTCAGATCAATAGGCTACATAATGTGGACAATGAATATACTTTGAGCCGTTATAAACTGCTGAGGTCTCTAGAGTTAATTTATCATTTCCAGTTTTCCATTTTTACATGCTAATCTAAATCCATTACAAATGAATCTTATACTGTACAATATTCTCACTGTCTAAATAACCACGAAACTAACATGCGCGCAACGCTGTCATGTTTTTAATGCCTCGGTGCTTTAGAATCAATGCCACCCGTGTCTCGTTGGACTTCATCTGCTATTCCTGCTCTTTGGTCCTTGTCGCCAAGTTACGCCGTTCCGGGAATTCAGCATGTTTTTTTACCCACCCACCTCCCCTTCAACGACGAGTCCTTCCTTTCCTTTCTCCGTCTTACGACCCTCTATCAGTTTGCAAAATCTCGCCTCTCATAACTTAATTAAGCAAAGGCAGTGAGTAATTGTAATGACAGTGAAAATGGTTTACGAATTTCTGTCCTTACTTTAAATTTTTGATTTTATTTTCTGCCTGTACTTTAACTTGACAGTAAAGCCAAATAACAAATCCATTTATATTGACCAAGCTTATTTCCAATCGATCAAGATGGCTAGATATTGGCCTCGTTTTAATTATTTATTTATTATTTCTAATTTTATTTATTAATTAATTAATTAATTAATTTAAAAACGCAACAAAGAACTTGGCCAATATCCAGCCACCTTGACCAAACAAGCTTCTTCAATAACCCGGCTATACATATACATATGGAAGGCTGAAGACATTTTTATTAAGCGGCATTTTTTGTTGTTGATATTGTTGTTAGATTCATCTCCAACAAAGATTCAACAATGGTTCTGCTGTTAGCTATCGCCCTCCTCTCCGTTACTGGGACATTAGTCGACTCAGCCACCAACAAAACCAACTGTGATTATAAGCCAAACAACAGCTCGTGTACTCAGGTCTCTTGTGGCCAACCACCTTGTGAGATGTTATGCGGCCTGACGACCCCATATGACACTTGTCTGCAATCTTGTGATTCAAGCAACTGCGACTCCCTTAAATGCCGTGCCTTGGAAAACTGCACGCAGGTATGCAGATCAACATGCGGATCTCTGACCTGCGATGCCAACAAATGCACTCAGTCATGTGACGATGGCACTTGCAGCAGCCAGACATGTCCAAACAATGTGACAACCTGTTTGCAAATCTCAGCTGCTGAGATGACTTGTGAGGCGGATGCTTGCACCCAGTCTTGTTCTCGGGGAGAATGTCGCATGATTTGCCCCGTCGGAGGAGGTAACTGTACCCAGGTGTCAGTTAAGCGGGCCAGTGTTTTAGTGAAATGTGACAGAGATGTGTGCGAGCAAGATTGCAACTCTGAGGGAAGATGTAAGATGAGTTGCTCATCGACTGCAAGGGCCGGACGTTGCTTGCAAGTGTGCAGTAATGGCACATGCCAAAGCATGGCATGCGATGCTACGAATTGTACGCAGGAAGCAAAAGTTGAAAACGTCACCATGCAGTGTGAGGGAGACAAATGCGTGCAAGTTTCTTATAGTGTAGACAGCACCTTAAGCTGCTCTTCTGGAGTGAAGACGTACATCCAGGATGCATATGACAACAACACAGTCATGAGGTGCGATGGAAATGAATGTCGGCAAACCTGTATGAAAGGAGGCTGCAACATGACCTGTTCCTCAAGTGTAAAGGATTGTCATCAAGCCTGCCTTCAGGGAAAGTGCCTCTACAAGTGTGAGGCTAAAAATTGCACCTTGAATTGTCTTCCCGGTACCTTATGCTTTATACCCACGCCTCCTCCTTCCACCTTTACCACCACTGCTTCTGCTATTATTACCACCACTGCTTCTGCTACTATTGCTGGTACTGCCACTACTCTTTGGGGAGCTCTGATGATGGCGTTGATTTTGTTCATGTAAGCCAATATCTGGAGAGGAAGTTCACAATGTTCTTTTAAACAGTTGTAGATTTTCGCATTTCTTTGTTCCTATTATTAAAACTGACAAGGTAGTGTTAATGGTACAATTGACTCAAACTGATGTCCAGAAGTGTACGCTAATGAGATGCATGAACTATATGATCCACATCGCAAGGTGTCCCCAGCCCTAAACTCTTACTAACTGACACATACAATTAGAACTGTCAAACATGAAGTCATATGAAAACGACAAAAAGGTCTGTCTAATATAAAGTACCCAAATTCAGAATTAGGTGCATTTATGGGCATAAGTGTAACTGATCGCTTTGCAAGAATTGGTCTAACCAAGCTTGCTTCGTTTTCACGGCTTTTCTGTTTTGTTTTTTAAGGAGTACAACTCATCAAGACAGTGTGACTAAAATAACTAAAATAACTACAGCATCCCCTGGTAGTAGGCGCATATGGGTAATTTTTACGTTCCTTTAACGATGATTTAATAGGAACGAAACTTTTAGAACTAAGCATCAGACAAGACCAATATTTTGAAGATTTGAATCGAATCTCCAATTGAAAATTATGAGTTAGGCTAAATAGATAATTGGACCTCAGATTACCGCTGTTTATGGCTGGCTCTGCTGAAATAGCTTAATCTTAACTTTTAAAATAGAATGCTAAATACCTTATCTTTCAGCTAAAGCAAGAAGTAACTTCTAATCTGTACTCAACCCTAATACTAGTAGTCCATTGCTTTCGGCAATCTGATAATAACGTGTATAGTAATGATCGTTTATCCCAAAATGCAGCCACTTGAGATATAAATCGAGCGAATTCGACCGCTTATGTACTACTATTGTTCATTATAGGCGATAAGGTCGACTGGTCATGCGTCACCAAATGTCGTACGATAGGCTGCTATGATTGATACCTCGTAGATAAGTCGGTAGAGTAACGGTTGATCAAATTCAGAGGTCGTAAGTTCGACTCCCGTCGAGGAAACAAACTTTTTTCTCTGCCTCGTGTGGTCTCCAATGAGTTCCTTGCTAGGGCAAACGCTCAGTAGGAAATTCATGAGGTTTACTTTCAGTAATATTTTAACATACATTTAAGAGTTAAAGGGACTGTATCAGCCGGGGCACATGCGTAGTAGACTCCGGTTGTGACTAATTTGCATACAAGCCGTCAAGGGATTTTTGTTTTTCCACCATTGCAAAAGCTTTCGAAAATGTTGCTACAAACACCTGCTGTAATTACTAAAGAACGTTTGTAAATAAAAAATCAACTAACTTAGTTTTCGAAAATGAATGCAATTCAAACGGATGAAAACATCTTCATGGACTCTCTGACGGTTTTTGAAAACCTTGGGCCAAAGATTTCAAAGTGCTTCTCGTCGACGCGCGCATGCGCCTGGGGTGACATAGTCCCTTTACTTTTCCGGTCCATCATGATTGGTGCATTTCGGTCATCATTATTCGATGACAAATCAGGTATTTCGACATATATCCTATTAACAGTCATCCGTAGTTTGCATGTTATAAGCAAGTCAAAGTGGAACTTGACAACTAAAAAACAACAACAGCAACAATATTTATTTTCTTAATTTTACTTATTTACAGTAAGAGCCCCTCGTGTATCCTTATTTCAACTAAGTTGTTCTATTTAGGGAAACATGTCAGTGCCTCCTTTTTTCTCAAGGCGTCAGATTACAAAATTGTTTAATCAACACTGTCCTTAAGTTTGATGGAACCATTATAACCAATCATTATAACCATTATACATTGTAATCATTATAACCATTGGAATCAATCATATCTCCAATTTTTACTTAGCTTTTTGCAGTCCCTGAAGCAGGTTAGTTAATATTGTCTAACCGAAATACTCGGCAATAAAATTATCTTAGCTGTCCGGTCAGCCTTGCATTTGATTTTACGTTTTATTCAACATTGCTGATCCTGATCTACACAAAGATCCGGTCACACTTGGCTACTGTTTGTAAAAGTGGTCCTGGCACTATTTAAGAGGAACCATCATACCCCACTATGTATCTTAACGTCGTTCACTAAGCAAAAATCTATTAGGCCTGTTCCAAACGTCGCGCTACTGCCGTGCCGATCTAAATTCAATAATTTATTTCGACTTCAACACAACAGTAGCACGACGTTTGAAACCATTTAGTTCGACAGGCTGAATAAGTTCGGCACGACTATTTAGCACGGCAGTAGTGCGACTTGGTTTCAAACGGCGTGCCATTGCTGTGCCGAACTAAATTCATTAATTATTTTAATGTATTTCGGGTTAATTTGCTCGTTCTACGCATTTCTTTATTTTAGAATTTGGCGCGACTGAATTAAATTCGACGTTTGAAACCACTGCCGTGCTACTACCGGGTCAAATTGATTTAAGCTTGGCACGGCAATGGCAGGACGTTTGGAACAGGCCTTATTAGAGACTTTAATAGGGACCTTGAGCAGTGACGACGACAACGCCAATGAAACGGGACTTCAGAAATTACATTCGTGTTTCTGAATTAATTCGCGATGATTTCTATTCATTTAGTCTGTGTAATGTGGGCGACCTATCCAGAAGCTTACGCCGTAGGGGCGGCTTTAAAGTTCAGAAAGAAAAAGGAAAATTGATCATCACGCGTTCACGTTCTCCATTACACCTTGATTGTGGTCATTTCACGTCGTTGTTTGGCAGAGGACGACAACGAAATGAACCAAAGTTAATAATGCACGTGCAGAGCCAGAGTTTTGCTTACTAAAACTATCGTTTTCTGACGTTCTCGCTGGCGTCGTCGTCGTCGCTTAAGCAGCGACGACGACGCCAGTAGAAACGTCGTGCGTTATAAACTTTGATACATTTCTTTCCCGTCTGTCTAAACTGGAACAACAGCGTGAAATGACCACATTCGTGGTTTTGTGGAGAATGTGAACACATGAGGGTAGATTTTCCTTTCTTTTTCTGACTGGCTTGAAAGCCGCCCCTGGAACAGTCATCATGATTATAGGAAGCTGCAGCGATGACGATGACGTCAACGAGAACGTCAGAAGAAAAAAGTTTTAATTAGCAAAACACTGGCTCTACACGTGCATTATACACTTTGGCACATTTCTTTGCCGTCCTCTACAAAACAACAACGTGAAATGACCAAATTTAAGGTATTATGGAGAACGTGAAGGCATGATGATTAATTTTTCTTTCTCCTTATGAACTTTAAAGGCGCCCTTACGACGTTAGCTCCTGGATAGTTCGGCTACATTACACAAACTAAGAGAGTATAAATCATCGCGAATTTATTCAGAAGACGCGAAGGTAATTTTGTAAGTTCCGTTTCCATCGGCGTCGTCGTCGTCTCTGCTTAAGGTCCTGGTTAGGTCGGCCGCATTACGCAAATTAAATTACTTGGAATGAGTCCCCAAAGAACGCAAATTTAATTTTCAAGTCACGTCTTCGGTGGCGTTTTCGTCGACCTAGACCACCTCACTACTTCAGTGATCAGCATCAAATTTCTCCTGCAAGTGCCTCAATAATGGAAAATATTCAGTGATAGGGTAACGATTACAACGACATATTTATCCATTTTAAGATGCCTAATTTTCGATATTATCGTATATAAGGTGGCTACGCCTTTCAAGTCTCTGGATGAAACATTCAAGGGTGATCATGAAAATAAAAGCTACTGAGTAGTACTCTCCTGTTTACTGTTTATTGTATATTAAAAATTGGTTTTTTATTGTGTGGTACAAAATGGTTCTAGCTTTTGGATCTGTGGAAGCAATCATCTTTCGGAAATGAGACGAGAAAGTCCAAAAGAATTCCAATACATCACTGGTTTATTCGCTTGAGGCTTGGTTTTCACAACGCTCACTAAATTGGTTCCTTTCCGATTGATAGATCTCTCACACGCTGACTTGTCAAAGGCTATATTTGATATAAAACTATATAAATCTCGTTTTAGCACTTGACTAATGCTATTCTTATCTTATCCGCAATTTTTAAACGTCAATCATCCAAACTAATCATATAGTCTAAGGGATGGACCATTTCATTTTTAAAGGGGGGGGGGGGGGGCGGTGTTGGGCTATTTTTTCTTGTTAACATTTTTTTTTTCGCCTTTGGAATGTGCAAGAATTTTTTTATCACCGGAAGGTTGGCATGGTATGCCTATATACAAGTATGGAACAGAAAATGATACATGTAACTCAAGCACTGCTTTCTCTCCAGGCTGATACAAGCTGCATTTAGTCTATTCAGTGTTACATGTTGGGTTACAAAAATAAATGAGAAATTCTGTTCAGCTGAATTTCAAACCTTTTAAAAATGCCTGGATCTTTTTATCCAATGTCAGGAAATCAGTATTGAATATCTTATTTAAAACGCAAATGTGGAGGTGCGAGCCTCTATGAGGGTCCGGGGGCATTCTTCCCCGGGAAATTTGTGAGACTGCATTTCGTTCATTTTAAAGGCAGTATGATATGAAAACAGGCAGCCAAAAGCGAACTTAAAAACGTGGATATTACTCAAACTTTTGAAATTCAAAATGGATTTTTTTTGGCGCAGAGACTACTTTAAGTATGTATTTTACGGTTTTAGAGAATAATGTGACTATTTAAAAAGAACAAAAATAGAAATAAAGTTGAAAATCCGTATTATTGACTGGGTTTGCTGCAGCTGCTGATCATCAAGATCTTTCAGTTGTGTGCCAAGCTCAAGCCTCCTTGGGTACTTCTTAGCAAACAGATCAACTGCTTTTTCCAGATCAATGTCAGTTAGACAGTGGATGTTTGACGCCATTTGAAAACATGTTTTGTGCATCAGTGCGTTCACGGTATATATTTTCTTTACTTATTTATTTCATTTTTACTACACTAACAGTGAATCAAAACGGAATTATACTATCTATATTTTTTATCAATTCACTTTTTTTAAATCATTGGTCAACAAAAACGTGGACCTCCGCAGCCTGAGGGGGAGTGCGGGCGCACCCGTCGCCCCCCGATTCCCTACGGGCCTGATTGATATCAGATATGTTGAAGATAGCTGAAAGGTATATTTTAATACAAGAGATGGAAAAGGATACACTCTGTTTTTTTTTTTATAAGAACCTTTTTTATAAGAACGTCGAGGCTGAGATTAACCAAAATTTTAAGAACGTATTAAGAACATTCCTCAGGCTGAGAGTCGATTAAGAACGTTTTTATTTTGCTAATCTGTATATAAAATCAATGTAACAAATAAAAATTAACCAAAATACTTCAGGGCATGTTTTGTATAATATTAGCAATGGTGACACACATCTCGGTTTGTCATAATCAGCAGTTCTTGATACCATATCTCAGCAGACAATGCCCTTTGATAGGTTTACTAATCACGTCCTCATTGATTTACTGAAATACATGTAGTGTACACTATGCAATTTAAGAACATCTTAAGAACGTTTTCAGCCTCAAATCGCAAAAAAAATATAGGAACGTTCAGCCTCAGCTCCAAAATTAGACGTTCTTATAAAAAAAAAAACGGAGTGTATTTTATGGCATAAATTTAATATTATACCAGATTAAATGAAAAGGTTCAAATTTGTGTTTTAATACAAGAGATAGATGGAAATGATGTATTCATGATATGAAACACAAAGAGGTGAATTATTATACGTCAAATAATTACACAGCATTTTTTGTCTGTTGAAATTAATTAAATTATGACAAAAATTACAGATAAGTTTTTCATTTAGTCTAACAGGATCCTACGAGTAGAAAGGCTCCCTCGATTTTTTCCCTTGGCCCACTGTGCATAATTTTTTTCTTTACTTCTGCTGTGTGGGAAGTTTTTTTTTTTTTTGGTAATTGCCACCCCCCCCCCCCCCCTCAAAAAATATAATGGTCCATCCCTAAATAACGCAAAGTCTCCAACCAAATCAGTGTCTACAAGCATTAAATGATAAGACACCTGGCTCCGATGGTTTACCCGCAGATTTTTACAAAGTTTTCTGTAAATGCTGACATCTCCGATTTCTTAGTAAAGGCAATTAATTATGCTTTTGAAAGGGGACAGTATTGTAAGTAATGTAGGTATTGTAAGTATTGTTTAGTATCAGCATTGTAAGCGTTGCTAGCTAGTATTGTAAGCGTAAGTTAGTATTGTCAGTAGGCAAGTATTGCGGTTAGTATTGTAAGTGCTATTTAGTATTGTTAAAATAAATAAAATATAACGGCCGCATCAATTGTAACCCCTGAGGTGTAACTTGCTCATTTTGATTTTTTAGACAACGGGCCTCTGGATTCGCGGTTGTGTGTCTTTTCACTCTGGCGGAGAAACCAGTGTTTGCCATCTGTCGAAGGGCTGTGCGAATTGCGTGGTTTCCCAGTTAAAATAAAACGGTATGTTGTATCAACATGTTGCGTCAGTTTTGGCGGGCCTTTATATTAAGCTTGAGCGGCAGGAAGTGATCGAGAAGAATCACGAAGGGTGCACTTTATTTTGTTAATCCTCAAGTGTTGTTGTCACGTGTCTCTGATTGTAGAAATATCATTGGCGAATAATTTCTAAAGGCACGCCCCACTTATAACACATGTTTTAAAATCTTTATTCTAGCCTGCACGTC
>NW_028145468.1:197500-300000 GCF_977016875.1 Pavona decussata
TTAGAATTTGAATTTACAAATTGATATATGGAACCCAAAAAATCCCTTACCAGCCTGGTATGCTCTTGGGCTGGGGGCAACTGTCTGTTGGTGTTCCAAAAATAATTTTCTTTCTTTTATCCCTTCTTTACACCTTAAAATTCCATTCAAATTCACGTGTACCCCCACCTTAAAATGCACAGAGATTGGGGAGTAAAGAATGGTTGAGATTGCAGAAATCTCTCTTCCCAATCTCTGCGCGGTTTATTGTTGTCGTTGCCACTATTTTGCAGTCTTGATCAGGCTAATCCTCAATGTGTGGCGTATCCGCTGGTCTAGACTGTTTGCAGTTCCCTACTTTTCTTAATATCCGTCAAGGCTTAATGAATCCGTCATGCACGAGCTTGAAAAGGGTTTGAATGAAAAAGGTCTGGTCCCAAATTTTCGCTGCGTGTTACCACTACACAAACTTCGAGAGAGAAAAACAGACTGCAAGTAATCTATGTATCCACACATAAACCCCCAAAATAAATGCTAACCGCAAGCTACCTAAGCTAAATTAAGCTAACCAGAGAGCTATTTAGGCTAACCGGAGGGCTATTTAGGCTGACCGGAGGGAATTCTAGGCCAACCGGAGTGTTTTTAATGCTAACCTTAGCTTCAGTTCATGTAATTTTAAGTAAATGTCCAAGGGCAGTTTGAGATATATAAACGAGTGATAATTACACCACAAAGGCCGCTGGTGGAGAAACGCGAACACCATTAGTTTCGACGTCAGTTTAACAAGTTTTCATCAACGTTTTACTGAGGTAAACAACAACAATTCTTAGTTACATCGTTACGCGTTTTTACTTCCCTGCTAGCAGAGGCCTCTTTTCCGTTGTATTCGTAGCCTCCCACGTAGACGTTCTTAAGGGTTCGTCACGCGTTCCTTCCCCACGAACGTGGGGAAGGAACGCGTGACGAACCCCTAAGAACGTCTGCGTGGGAGGCTATTGTATTCGCTGAACTGACGGGTTCAACACAGTCCGTTTCCACCCAGGGCAGAGGTCTCTTTTCCTAGCGCCCGTCAGTTCAGCGAATACAACGGAAAAGAGGCCTCTGCTAGCAGGGAATGTTTTTCCTTGCCATAGCTTTAGAGCGGTGGACTTCTGTTCATCAGTATTTTGGCCATGTTACCGAGTGATTTATAATAGAAACCTACTAATAATCAAGTATGCAGTTTATAATTTGGTAAAGCACGCAAAGAGGTATATAATGTCAGTGATGCTTTGAGAGAAGTTTTTCTCGTATTGCTCTGTTTCCGCTTACCTAACTTTTTGCCGTTTGTACACAGACCACATACTGGCGAGTGCGTGTTTAACGTTCCAGCTTGCAAAATATTTCAAGCGGTAGGATGGCTATGCTGACTTGCGTGCTGCTTTAATTTGGAAAAATGCTTGACAGAAATTAGAGCAATTTAATAAATATTTGTCCCGAAAATTAAAGGAAGTTGGGCCACATTATAATCGGGGGGAGGGGTGGATGGGTATATAAGGTATGTTGCCAAGTCCGGCGCCAAAAGTAGAACATGAACAACCAACGCGAGGTCAGTTTTCTACCAAATGCACGTGCATGTGGTAATAATGACGTGTGCAAACGTCTGTATTTAGGCCCATCCGGAATCATTACCACGTGCATTTGGTAGACAACTGTCGGGAATGCCCCCGTATAATGAATGTCCCGACAAAACTCACAAAAGGTTCACTGCTTCACAACACGTTTTATTCACCGATCACGTCTCACACTCTACATGTCTCAACACCGTGTCACATGGTCTAGTTTTAAGCAATACTGGTGCCCAGTCTCCCACACTCTCCCCCCATATATCAACGAAGAAGATATATGTTTTCTACTCAAGGGAGACTGGCCTGTAACTATGATAAAATAAGTTCCTACAAAATGTCAAAGGTAGTCACAATCAACTCTATGCAAGAAGTGTTCAAATCTTTCAATGTCAACTTAAAGAGTTCTCAAATGCTTGAACTATTCTAAGTTCTCCTCTGCTTCAGCAATCTGACAGATTCTTTCCCCTGCCTGTAAAGATGCCTGTCTCCTGGGTCTAAATATTGGGGCATCAGCACTGAGAACTACAGGGGGTCCCTGGACAGCACAGTCACATGAAAGTTCCACTGGGTAAAGATGCTGCAGTGGTCTTTCGAGAAAGCTTTTCCCTGATCGCAGTCTTGCAGCTCTCACTACTCCATCTCTCCCTGGATACAGCCCCTGAATTATGCTGAGAGGCCACTTTCCCCGGTTCTTATCCTCAGATTTAATGATCACTATGTCTCCCATAGAAAAGATGCAGGGCTTTCCTTTATGCTTGAGGTTATGACGCTCCCTCAGACTGCGAAGATACTCGTTCGACCATCTTTTCCATACTGCATCCTTACATTTGAGGAGGTGTTTGGCTCTCTTTCGCAGATCTGCATCAGCACAATGATGTGGTTCCAGGTCTGGTAAGATGTTGCTGCGAGGAAACATCATGAAGTTAGGGGTGAGGGTTGGTAGTGCCACATCATCCTCCACATAGCTGAGAGGCCTGTTGTTTAAGGTTGCTTCCACATCAATGAGCACTTCCTCCAACTCCGTCCATGATAGCAAACCACACCCAATGGTCTTGTTGAGGGCATTTTTCACTAAGCCAACCATCCTCTCAAACTGCCCACCCCACCATGGGGCACGGCTGACGTTAAACTGCCACGTGATTTTGTTTTGAGCAAGGAAATGGTTAGACTTCTCATCACACATTGCGTTTCTCAACCACCGGGCTGCTCCAACAAATGTTGTTCCATTATCAGAGTAAATCTTCTCAGGTCTTCCTTTCCTTGCAATCAACCTCTTCAGACTCAGAAGGAACTCTCGGGTTTCCAGTGAGGACACCAAATCCAGGTACAATGCACGACACAGGGAACATGCATACAGGACAATGTATGCTTTGCCTTCAACTTTCCCACGTTTCTTGTATTTGATCGGTCCCGCATAATCAACGCCAACTACTTGAAATGGGGATGACCCTTGAGTTCGATCTAAAGGGAGATTACCAGGTGGTGGATTTGCTGCTGCTACGGCTTGGAACCTTCTGCAACCATGGCATGCTCGGACGGTTCGCTTTGCTAACTTCCTCAGGCGAGGGACCCAGTGCTCCCTTCTCACACTTGTCATTGTCAACCCTACTCCCCCGTGGAGGGTGCGGATATGTTCATAATGAACTAACTTCTGGGTGTACAGGTGTTTGTCTGGGAGGTATATCGGATATATCCCTTGTATTCGACCGCGGCACTCCAAAATCCCATCCTGGTTAGGTTGCTGGTTTAATCTTAACCGATCATCTTCAAACACACAACTCTGTTGGGCTCTCTTCAACCAGAACAAATGCTGATTCTTCAACTCTTCAGTTGTAAGAGGACCACTAACTTTCTGATTAGCACGTCGTGAATTGTGCACGAAACGTGAAACCCATGCACAAATGTTCATTGCTTTATGCAACTCAAACTTTTCAAGGACACCATAAAGCCTGCCAGTGGTATCCACAGCAACTTGAAACAGTTCCTTTGTAGCTTTCGCTTCTGCCGCACTTGCTGTAGAGGGTTGGATAACTTGCTCTGGAGGCCAGCATTCACGATCTCCCATCCATTCTGGGCCATACCACCAAATCTCACGAAACTCAACATTTCCACCCCTGCTTGCTAGATTGGCCGGGTTTTCCTGTGTAGGAACTTGCCTCCATGTAATCTCTGGCTGAGCACGAATATTCTGTACACGGTTCTCCACAAACTGTTTGTACTGCCCTCCACCATTGATCCAGAACAGAGCCACCGTGCCATCAAGCCACCCATTTAACTCTGTGATAGGCAATCCTTCTAGGGCAGATTTCACCTTCACCAATAAATTTGTCACCATGTGCGCAGAGATTAGCTCTAGTCGGGGAATCGTCAATCCCTGTTTGGCCAGCCTGGCTTTTGCTGCTACAAGACGCTGGGTAATGCCTGATTCTTGCTTAACGACTGCATACACTGCTGCACCTACACGATAACCACTTGCATCCCCGAAACCGTGTAACTGAATGTTCTGGATGGGTTCCCTGTGGTCAGCAAGGGCACGTTTAACAGCTATCTGTTTTGGTAAGCTCTGTTCCCACCTTTGCCACTTGAGTTTCAGGTTGCCTGCCAACTGTGCATCCCAAGCCAACTTTTCACAGCACACAGTACGATACAAACATTTTCCCACCAAAGTCATTGGTGAAACAAAACCAAGGGGATCATAGATGCTTGCAAGTTTACGAAGAATCCCTCTCTTAGTTGGGTCTGCTTCCCAGTCAGGAAAGGAGATAACAATCTCATCACGTTCCTTGTTCCAGCCCAGTCCTAGTAAACTTGATCCTCCTGCCTGGGGTTCCCCAAGTTGCTGCTTTGCAAAGGTGTCTTCCTTATCCACTGGTGAAACAGGGTTCTCTTCTAGTTCAGGCACATTTGACTGCCACTTGTGTAATGTGAAGGTTGCGTCTTCAAATATCTCAATAGCTTGTTCTTTCAGCTCCACTGCCTTTTCCACTGTGACATCACCACTTATCAGGTCATCTACATAAAGGCTCTTACGCAATTCAGCTACTGCATGAGGTTTGCATTCTTCCCAAGTATCCAGGTGGTACTCAATCACTCCGCCCAAAAGAAATGGAGATGGTGCAAGGCCAAATAAGGCTCTTGTAAATCGCAATGTCTCAATCTCTGAGTGTTCCCCTGGCATCCAATGGAAACGTAGAGCATCACGATCACACTCTCTAATACGCACTTGCAAGAATGCTTTCTTGAGATCTCCCACAACTGCTACAGGATGTGAACGGGATCTAACCAGCACATTCCACAACTTATTCTGCAAGGGGGGCCCAGGGTACAGACAGTCGTTCAATGATACAGCACTTGGGTGGGCCTTGGCTGACGCATCATACACAACACGGACTTTTGTTGATGCTGCTTCTTCTCTGATGACTGGTTTATGGGGAAGGTAGAACTCAACTCCCTGAGCTGATCCATGAGCAGTTTCCACGACACCTTCAGCTTTTTGCTCTTCAATGATCTCGCTGTAGGCCTGTTCCACTCCTGTGCGTTTCAGTTCCTGCTTTAAATTCTTCAGTCTACGAAGACTTCCTTGCTCATCAGAAGCGAGTGGGGGATGATTGCCCTTCCAAGGTAAAGCCGCTTCATACCACCCCATTTCACTGCGAGACAGCTGCTCTCGAAATTTCCTGTAGACTTCACCTTGGTCATGCTGTGGTGTATCAGCAAGTCCGAGCACATCAAGCCTACACAGTTCCTCATAATCCACTTGACTGGTCTGAGTCAGGAGCATGTGGGTTGTATCTATTTCCTCCCCAGGGGAAAGGATGACCCATCCCAACTTTGTGCGTTCAGCCACGGGTTCTCCCTGGTTGCCAATCCGGGGACGAGTGTCAGTTTTGATCCGAGCAAACACTCCAGCACCTAGGATAACGTGAACTGGGAGCAATGGCTTGCTATCTTTGTCATCCATTTCCACCCCCTTCAAATGAGAGTAAGTTTTCATCAACCGTTCATTTTGGGGATTTTCCAGGCCCAAGAGCTCTCCACGGTTGACTTTGGCGATATTGACTTCTAGACTGTAATCTCCAGACCTAGATGAAACAGAGGTCTTGTAAATCTCCGTTCTCGCTGTAGTAGAAGCCATAAGCATCTCAACTCTTTCGGGCTTGATCTCTGTAGGGCATTTTCCCAACATGTCCAACAACTTGGCTGAGGCATAACAGCTGGATGAACCAGAATCTAACAACGCACGGCATTCAATTCCACCAACCTTAACAACCACAACAGGGTAAATGACCTTATAACCATCAAGAGAAGACATAACACTCTCTCCCTTGGGCTCTTTATCAGGACAGATAGAAGTGTGATGTTTTCTTGAACAGAAACTACATCTCATTCTACTCGAACATTCAGCTGCCCTGTGCTTAGGCCTAGCACAGTTGAAGCAAAGCCTTTTCTCTGCAAGAAACTTCTTCCTGTCGTCAAAAGAGGTCACACTTGGGCTGTCAGAAGACTTATGTGAAATATCTTCACAGTACACACAAGCACGTGGTTTGGCTTCTTGTTGTCTCGTGTTGTAAACGCGCGAAGGCGAGCGATCACGTTTAGGCGGTTCTCCCGAATTAGACTCCACTGGATTTCGGCGAGTCCATGACTTTAAGGCATCACACAACTTCAGAAAGTCCCAGGTTTGCCAATGCTCGTCATTCCGAACCAAATCTCCTCGAATTCCAGACAATTTATCGATTGTAAGGGCTACATTTCCGTTCACTTGGCTTAATTTTCCCATGGTCTCAAGCGACTGGACATCATACGACAACCGTTCGTAAAACTGATGTATCTTGCGGGGCTGGTTTCCACTAATCTTCGGCAAATCCAAAATATCCTTCACGTAAGCTTTCTCCACTTCGCCATCATTTCCGTAGCGATCGCACAAAATGACCTTTGCTCTCTCGTATCCGTCGGCGGTGAATGGTAAACCATCGATGGTTTTCCTGACTTTGGAATCGACGAATTCCTTGAGATAAGAAAATTTAGAAAGAGCTGCCATGTTTGACTTGTCGATCCCTTCGCTAAATTGGCCCCAAAACCGAGTCCAATCGAGGATATTTCCACTAAACTTCGTAATTGTAAGCTTTGGCAATTTCGCTGCGGCGCCTTGTTTACCATTTTGGTTTCCCACGTGACTTGTGTTTTGATCTGCGTTTTGATCCGCGTTTGGCGCATGGAGGTTTTCCAGCTGTTTGTTGTACTGAAGTTTCTGTTCGAACAGTTCTTTTTCGAAGGCTAGTTGCTCCTTCCTGGTTTTGTCAACTTGCTCCTGATCAATTTCGCTTAAACATTGAGCAATTTTTTCCATGTCGTCGTCAACAGCTGCCATATCCGACTCCAACTTTTCTCCCCACGTGGTAATGTCGGCAATTTCTTTACCGGCGGCGATTTTCAGCTCTTCCACCTTTCGTTTTGCTCTCTCCACTGAACTGACAACCGCATGTAACGAATCCCTGTGTCTCTTGATACGGTTACCATTTCGACTTGCTAGTGTCGCTTCCGTTTTATCCCTGGTTATTTGAAGTTGAGTCAACTCCGTCGCGAGATCCCGATTCGCAGTTTCCATTTTCCGTTCGCTTTTGGCTTGTCCCAGTCACACAGTAAATTTCGGCTCTTTCCTCTTGTTCGAGGATTGTCACGGTCCCGTCGGAGGTGCCACTTTTGTCGGGAATGCCCCCGTATAATGAATGTCCCAACAAAACTCACAAAAGGTTCACTGCTTCACAACACGTTTTATTCACCGATGACGTCTCACGCTCTACATGTCTCAACGCCGTGTCACATGGTCTAGTTTTGAACAATACTGGTGCCCAGTCTCCCACACAACTGACCTCGCGTTGGTTGTTCTACTTTTTGCTGTGCTACACCGTGCTGACGAGAGCCAACTTGTTCGAAACAGCTGTCCACGATTGCATTTTGATTCTCGGTTTGGTCTCCATCATGTCGCTGTCGCTTTAAGTTTTCTACGCAGTCAGATCAGCGATCAGCCATGCAGTTATTTGAGCTACTTATGTTTATTTTTGGCTGATCCTGTATATACGTGCAGCATTTTCGTTTGCGGTCCTTTGCCATTTAAACAAGATGCCCGGCTAATGGCATTAACACGGAATGCTTAATGTAGCCCCAATTATTCCCCATTGTATGTTCCGCAGATATTTAAAAACTATCCTCCCTTGGCAATTGAAATAATTGTCTGAATCGTTTTATTCAGATATATTGAGTGATACTTATCGTTGTGTTACTAGGAATCATACCAGAAATAACTCTGCAATAACGTCATGACCCCGCTGAACTGGTCTGGCCTCCTATAGCTCTAATCTTTCGCGTTGATTATTCGATCTGTTTTTGAAAGCGGAGTTTCTTCGCTGTGAACTCTCCCAATTACCACCGTTTCAACTGTCAAGTACCACCCAGAAGTTACTATTTCGATTTACCGCTTGCAAAAGGTTTGTTTTCTTTTTGAAAACGGCAGATCAGAGTCTTAAATTCAGACATGTGGCCGCCATTGAACGAAAACAACTTTTCCAAAAGATGATTTGCTTTGACGTCACACAGGTAGAGATAAGTGGGTCCCCTCCCTCGTGATGTACGCGCCCATAATGGATTTTGATTGGGCCGTTTTTGTTTAAGACAATCAGAACAATACATCCCTACTAGGGGAGGACATATTTTAATGCATAAATTAATATGTCGATTTGCGACTACTACGAAGAAAAAAAAAACAAGATGCCTGCTACACTGGCATTACGCGTGATGCTGGGGCTGATTCATTTATTCCAACTGTATGCTTTGCCGATTGATAAGACTATCCTTGCTAGTGGAATAGTTTAAGTCACGACGATCACGTTACGTTGTTTCCTTTGTGTTACGCGACTCAGAGTATCACCGGAAATTTTAGCCTCCCACGCAGACGTTCTTAGGGCAGGAACGCGTGACGAACCCCCAAGAACGTCTGCGTGGGAGGCTACGGAAAATTTGTGAAATTCCATTACGATAACGTAAGCTTCTCAATGACCTCTTTTCAGTCTCGCGTCGTGGTCTAAGACTGTCAAACAAAGCACGATTCCTTCGCCAGGAACTCACCAATTTCCACCGTTTTACGTGTCGGGTGCTTCTTAGAAGTTATTCTTTCGATTTACCGCTTCAAAATGGTGAAATTTCCGTTTGAAAACGGCACACTTGAGTCCAGAACATGTTAAAACAATATGGCGCGACTATTTAATCCGTTATTAATAAATATATCAAATGATGCATTGACGTCACACAGGTAGGGGTGAGTGGGTCCCCTCCCTCACGATATAAGCGACAAGAATGGATTTTGATTGGCCTGCCTTTGTTGAAGACAATCAGAACAATACATCCCGAGTAGGAGAGGGGAGAGTTTAATGAATAAATTAATGTACCGATTTGTAGCTACTACGAAGAAAAAAAAAAAAGAAATCGACCCGTTTTAAGACACGGTATGCCCCCTCGGGTCATCCCGCGTAAAAAGATGCCCCAAATGGCATTTACACGGAATGCTTAATGTGGCCTCATTTATTCCCATTGTATCCGGGGGTATCCAATCAATGGAAACCGATGATCGTAAATTCAATCGATCAATCGATATCAATCGATAAAATTAGTTAATTGGTATTGGCCAATCGATGACCAATCGATGACCACACAAAAATCGTTCATCGATTGCTATCAATTGGCTCAGCAACCTTGAACAGACGTCACGCACACTACCTGTCCGATCATCTGCCATTTTTAGGAAGTTCTGGGGACGTAAAACAAATTCCGACCCAGAATATACCAAACACCAAAACTAAAATGGCTCATCGCTTATTACTATGATGAAAAAAAGGAACGTCTTTTTTATCTTTTGCTTCATATTTTATTTCTTTTAAACACAGTTGGCGCCTTCATAGATTTTTTTAGTTTGTAAGTATGTGATCTTTGTTTTAAGCACGATTAGGTTCGTTATTATAAGGCTAGGTATTGCTGCTTTATTCATTATTTTGCAACAACTCATGCTGCTGTTGTTGGCAATTTTATTGTTTGCAAAAGTACAACTTCTGTTACCAGAATTTTTCTGTGAAGGCACGATGCAACCACTTTCCATTTTTTGAAGCCTATACATTGACCGATGGAACCAATTTTTAATTTGTCAAAAAAAGACGGATTCCTGTGGACGGGGCATTAACGTTAAAGAGAAAGAAGAGAGTATTGTTCTCCTGTTAACATTAACATGAAATGAGCGGTTTATAATTACTGCGTACAAAGTTGTTTTTTATGCGTCGATTCCGGTTCCGTTCATCTGCAACCAATCGATACCAATCGATACCAATTTATTTATCGATTGGTATTGATAATCGATACCAATCGATAACAACACCAATCTTCTTCATCGATTGGTCATCGATTATCAATGTCAATCGATTAATTGATATCAATTGGTATCGATTGATATCGATTGTCATCGATTATCGATTCCATAGATTGGATACCCCGGGATTGTATGCTTCGCAGATTTTTTTTAACTATCTAATAAAACCGCAAATGTTTAAGGCTATGCTTCCTTTGCAATCAAAATATTGCGTTACGGTGCTCGCGATCATACCGGGAATTTCTTTCTGAAAATGTCATGACAGGGGCAGATACATATCTGACTTATACGTTATGCAGGGTTATTTTAATTTCCTATTTATCTATTGCATTACATCATTACAGATTATTCGAGAGCATACCGAAAATTGTTTTCGGAAAACGTCACGACCCGGGCCAGATTACATATCTGACTCAGACAACAGAAGACAATACTATTGCTGAAGACAAAAATTAAAGACAGACAAAACGTTTTCCTAAATGAACACGAAATCTTGACAATCAAACCTTTAATTTTTAAAACTATCCTCCCTTCGCAATTGAAAGAATTGAATAGTTTTGTTTAGAAAGACTGCGTAATATTTTATCATTGAAGTTACTGGAAATCATACCGGAAATGACTTTCTCATAACGTCATGCTTATCATTGACCTTAACTTTCCTTCGCGCTTTGTGGTTCTAAGACTGTCAAACAAAGCGTGATTCCTTCGCCATGAACTCTCCGTTTTCCACCGTTGTAACTGTCGAGTGCTTCTTAAAAGTTATTCTTTCCGTTTGCCTCTTCGAAAAGGTTAATTTTCTTTTTGAAAACGGCGTACGAAGATAGAGCTATTTTGTTTCTGAACCAGTTTTTCTTCCTTGACCCATTCCTTAACAGCTTGAGTTGATGCAACGGGTGTTTGAGCATCTTAATCTAGCACAAAACCTTGAAAGTCCCAGCAATGTTCAGGCTACTACTTAGGACAGACTTTTGCATCCGTCTTAAGACATGTCTGCTACGCTTTGCTCCTAGTCATAATTTCCCTCACACTACTACTCAGTCTCTTAAAGAATCCTCCAAGCACATCCATCATAATATTGATTTGAGTGATCTTGTAGCCCGGGTACTGCTTCTTAATTTCCCACCGTTAAGTGGGGCGTACTTGAGGTTTCAATCCAAGGGCAGCTCATGTCCAACAGTGTAACTGCTTTCCTCTCCTTGTCTACAATCTTGGCGTCCATTCCGTTAGCTTGCACATTTGTGTGCTCTGCATATACTAGTACATCCCAATATGCCGGCACTTGATCATGTTGGTAGTGCGGCTTAGGTTGCGTGGGGAAGTACCAAGGCGGAACGGCCTGCATGGGTTGGACGTCTTTCACTAGCTCCAAGAGAAGTTTTTTGAGCACTCCGTTGTGTCTTGATAGATACTTCCTCTGTGCCAATGCACTGAAACTTGACACGAGGACGCCTATGGATGTTGACGAGGAATAAATGTATTGCTAGCATTAACAACATGGCTGCTATTGTACTTCAGAGTTTGAGCAATAATTTTCCTCAATGTATGAGCGATTTTGCTTAAAAAAGCGTCCTTCGATATAGCGTTTTTTGTAACAGAAACATCTTAATATGCGTTTCTCAGAAGGACATGAAATTTTTGATGAAAGAATCTAAAAGTAATTACAGATTTTTTATGGGAGTGCGTTAAAAAACACATTGGAAATATGAAGAAAAAGTTAAACTGAGAGATTTCCTTTGAAGATTAGTTTCAACGTGATGAGTTAACATTTTTGAAGTTATATCCTATAACCAGATAAAATTTCGTGTTAGCTTTTAACATTCTATTTTGATTGAGTAAATAATTGTCCGTTGAGGTTCGTTATTTACAGAAAAAGCACAAAATGACACAACTTCAAAATGTAGATACTGTACTGTACATAGGAAGCCTGTTATGATCTTTATCAAATATGAAACATAAGTCTAAATTCGTACTGTTATTTTTATCGCATCATGATCAGAATAGTATACACTAATTACTGAGCTGTCGATGTTACCTTTGTTTGCTTGCCTGACATAAACATGGTCTAGTAGACTACCTGAAATGAATGTAGGCATTTTTACAATCTGTAGATAATCCAAAGACTCCATTAATGACGTGAGTGGTTCCATGTCTTTGCTGTTAAAATAGTTAATATTAAAATCCCCTAGGATTATATCAATAGGATTACTTCTAAGTAAATAATCAATACCATTAATAAAGCCAAGAATATTTGAATTATTTTTGCGATAAACTAAAAGAAAGGAAATATTAGCTTGAACTCTATGATTGTCAGAACTGAACATAAACTTAACAGCATTTAAAGTAGGAAAGTATTCTTGATATGTAACATGAATATTATTCTTGGTGCAGATTGCCAAACTTGAATACTTATCTGAGTTATGATCATACCTGTATAAAGCAAAAGGAGTCAAGTTATCTATAATATCTGAATCATTGTCACCAGGTAAAAGTTGTGTTTCAGTGAATGCTAGAAATTTACATCACATTTAACATCAGAGCTATGTTTTCTAAGTGACCGTATATTTAAAAGGCATAATGTTACAACTGAATTGTTATCTTGTATCTTTTGTTTTTTTGAATATGTAATATCTTCTATATCTTCTAACTTGAAACCTCTTAATCTATCATATTCATTATGTACTCTAGGATCTGCTTTTACGTGTTTAGTGTTGATTTCCCCGAAAATGTGAAGTCCTTGAAGTGAAGTTGACCTGCTTAATGCAACATACACTTGTCCATAGTTGAAGGATCTTTGTTTGTTCAAATTGAAACTTATAATAACATTTTTTAGTGTCAAACCCTGGACTTTATGAATTGTGCATGCCCAAGCTAGAGTGATAGGGAATTGAATTCTTTGTACCAGTCTGGAGAAGATGGTTTACCTGGTCGTACTTTTATTTTTGATAGTACTGGTTCAATAGGAACAACACCATTATCTCTAGCAAATGTGTAACTGCTGGTTTGTATTAAAGTTCTTCCTGCTTTTTGATCATCAAATTTTATGTAAACTACAGTTGGTTTTTGTGCTTTTTTATTAACATGGATCTTAACAACAGTTCCCATTTGTCCATTTATAAGTCTATCTGGAATATTAATATTGGTGGTTAGCATTACTCTGGCACCTTCTTTAATCTTCACTTCAAATTCAAGTCCTCCTGTTTCAGATCTCCCTCTCGACAATACTCTGTCAATATCTTGTTTTGTAATATTTGATGGATACTGGTCTGGTGCTTTAAGTAAAAACAAAGGTGTAGCTAACTGTTGAAGTTGTTTGTTGTTATGTTCATTGACAGGATCACTTTCTGCCCAAATGTGAAGTGCATTTAATGGATAACTGTTTGTTAATGGTGATATTTGTCTAGAATTAATACAATTAAGATCCTCTTCAGTTTGTGAGGCAGTTCTAAATCTGTTTAAAAGTTCAGCAAACCGCCGATCATTTTTTTGTCTCATAATGTCAGTCAATTCCATCATTGTGAAGACATGCCATGGATGATACAAATTGTAAAAGTCATTTTTGAATTTTTCAAAAATAGGTTTTCTGCGTATTGGAGGTAGTTGATACAAATCTCCTACAGCTATTATACTTATACCACCAAACAGTTTAGAGCTGGAAGAGCCAAAAATGTCCTTTAGCCTTTGATGTATATGAAGAAGAGTAATGTTGGAAACCATAGAAATTTCATCTATTATAATAAGCCTTAACTCAGAGAGTGTAAGTCTCATTTGTGTTTTCTTTTGATCAGACATTGCAGGGACGTTGTCACCTGTTTCTTTGGGAATAGCTAAAGCTGTATGTATCGTTGTTCCTCCTATGTGTATCGCGGAAACACTTGTGGGAGCCATTAACAGTACTGTTGGCAACTCAGGATTACTTGTTGCTTGTTTAAATGTTTTAACTGCTGTCTGATATATTGTCTTTATTACATGACTTTTCCCAGATCCAGCACCTCCAGTCATAAAAAGATATATCGGCTCAATTTCGTTAGGTTCTAAAGAACGAAGATTTTTAACTTTGTTTCTACACTAACGTAGAACATTATAGTATGCGCTACGCTGTTTCTCGTTTAATGACCTTATATATTCACGTAACAGGTCATCAGAAATTTCACTTGGTTGAACATAGCTTGTAATTGATGCAGTTGTAGACACATGATCAGTGCTAGAATTGGGAGCAAGATGTGAAAGAATTTGTTCACTAAAATGGTTCGTCATCACTGTCAACATTAGTTTGCATATCTAATTGCAAGTCTTCATTTTCTTGATCATTTAAAGAATCAAAGGAATGGATAACATTTTTGGCTTCGTTTTTTCTTAGAGCTTCTAATGCTTCTGTTATAGCATCTGCCTCGGGTTCAAATATTGTTCTCTTTTGTTCAATAGCTTGCACTTTAGGTCCATAAAATCTTGATGCGTATGTTTGTTCATTGCCAATAAGACTATCTTCATTACGCCATGGATAGTACAGCATAAGTAAGCGGTGAAAGTACTTTTCGAGCTCTTTTACTTTGTTAGGTCTATGGTAGCGTAATACAGCCTTAGTTTTTCTGCATTTCATAACTTCATTTGATTTAATTAATGTTATTTTGGGTGGTAAGTAGTTAATAACGTCTGCATTTGCAGTAGATTAAACATGTGATTCTGTAACATCATCTGTAAGAATTTCAGGTTGTGCATCATTTATCACACAATCACTCTTGTATTCTTTGTAATAATATGCGGCAAATTCAGCTAAACATAAGTTATCAACAATTGGGATTTTGTTAGTTCTAATGCTATAACGCTCTATTATGTTGGATTTGTAAATATCTGTACTATTGTCATGTAACTCATCAAGTTCCACTTTACTCTTTGCAACTCGAATTCTATTGTCAGGTAAATCTGTGCTCACAAAGACTGTTTTAGGGAAAACTTTTCTTAACCAAAGTTCAGGCATACATCTATATACACATGCCTGTGAACTCACTTCTCTAGTAGAAAGAAAAGCCGCTCCTACTTTTCCCAAACTGTCTTTAATGGTTAAATTTGAAGTCTTTGCTTCCTTTGCTGCATTCATAATTGCTTGTGAACATTCAGTCTCATCTTTAGTGAAGTATGAGCAAACATAAGTGATACATTTGTAATGATTAAACACAGGTTGTAAGTCAACATTAGCCCTGAAGCCTTTTATTCCAGCAACGAAATAATTATTGATAAAACAGCTATCAAGGGGTCTTTTAAGGTGCAGATCAAAGTCAGAATCACCAGATATAGACAAAGCCCAGTAATATTGTTCTTCTGTAACACCTAATGAACTCAAAAGTTTTTCTTCCGTTGTCGTAGAATTATACTGCGGTTTATTTGGGTTTAACACTTTATTAATTTCCTCTTTCACTAAGGAAAGAATTTCATTTCTTCTTGTCAAAATGTCTCTTCTCAAATATTCATCTAACTTTTCAGAAACTGGTTCTGCTACTACTGTTCTCTTTGTGAAAAATTGTCCAAAATTAAATCTACATAGAACATTAGTATATTTTCTACAACTCTTTAAGTGATTGTGCTTCTGATAAGTTTGAACTAAGGCAAATAACTCAGAATCTTTTTGTCTATCTGGCAGATATGCTTGAACATGATTGTCTATATATTTTATGTAATCTTCCTTTGTTTCATTTGTTAACTTTGGGCAATCACTTGTCCATATTAATGCATGTAAATGAGGTGACCCTCTCATTTGAAATTCAATACGTAGAGCGTAATAAACTATTTTACCAATAGGGTTTGGTTTGCTGAATAACACTTCAGTAAAAAATGTCTCAACTCTATACTGAAAATGTTTAGCAACAACAACAGGATTAGAATTAAGCATAGAGCACCTTTCATTGTAAGTCAATCCTTCAATTTCTTTATCAGTTAAATTAAGTCCTTGTGTTCTGCCAATAATTTGAAACAACTCAGCCCATCGAAGGTCAGCACAAGATAATGTCATGAACCACGTTGGAATCCCAAGTTGTTTTACCATCGCTATAACTTCATACATAAATTTTTGCCAGTAAGGAGGTGTACCTGGAATTTGTCTTAGAAATAAGTAAGCTTGGTCTTGAAAAATAAGATTTTGTAAATTTTGCACATTAGATCTTAAATGCGATGCAGTAAGAGACTGTCCATAAAGTTTAGTGAGAGCTATATTAATATTATCTGATACTTTTTTTTGTTCTATGATGAACTGTGCAAAGAACAAATATTCAGGATTCATTGCGAACCTGCCACTATAATGTACAATATCAGGTCGTACAGCTTGAAAATAAACATGGTCTCTAAAATCAAGCTTTCTCTTCAATTTTAACATAATTATTCCTGAGCTTTCAGGGGGTCTAGGCAAAATAGTGCACGTCTGATCACATTCTACAGTCACATTACAAATAGCACCTTTAATTTTGCGTTGTTGACCCTTGGGCATAATTACTATTTTTTCAAATACAATGCGCTGAGATATAAGAATCTGCTCAAGTTTTTCTAGACATTCTAGTTCTGACGGTATTTTATCAACCATTAATTTATTATGAACAGCTTGGCATGGGATTTGTCCTTTTGACAATTTAGAGCTACATGTTTTACAAATGTATTCCTTCTTATCAAATGACTTTTTTCCTGTGAATAGATGCTGAATGGTGTATTTACTTTTCTTTAATTCTGTTACTGTTTTTCTATAAAGAATTCTATTACATACAGAACATATGTAATAAGGACCTTCTCTGACGGCTTTTTGAAAAGATGCAATGCAGGAATCTAACTCATTGTGCGTGATAGCTTTTGTTTGTTTTGCAATCCTAGTCACTTTCCTCATTTTTTCAAGCCTTTCTTCTTTTTCTTTGCTTTTCATGTTGAGATAAGTTTCTCTTGTTTTTGCTAAGAGTTGTTGTTTCTTATTAGCATCCATAGATTTATATTTTTCTTCACAAGCAGCGAGAAAATTTTCTCTTTCATTCGTATACATAGATTTATATTTTTCAGCACGAGCAGCAAGAAGATTCTGTTTTTCATTTCCATTCAAAGATTGATATTTTTCAGTACGTGCAATTAAAACGTTTTGCTTTTTATTATTGTAATACTGACAAAACCTATCCAAGCAGATTTTCTTCCTTGCAGGTTCAAATTGAGAATAAGACTTCCTCTTTTTAACTGCAATTTCTATTTTGCTCCTAGCAGATTTGTGGCACCTCATAATCTTTTGTTTCTTACCTATATTTAACTCGCTAGAGCACATTACACGCTGAAAAAAATACTCTGTTTCATTAGACTTGAGCCTATTTGTCACACTTTCACATATCGTTTCGACTAAAGAATTTTTATCACTTACTTTGTGTACCTCAAGTCCTTGAATTTCATTCAAATAAATTAAGAAAAATGCTGTACTTCTGCTGGTTTTGTGAAAAACACAACTTAAACAATAGCTGCGAAACTGAAGTAAAAATCCTGTATTCTTAGTCGCATTTTGCAACATCAACCTCTCAAGGGCTAATTTACTAAAACATGAATTACATACAAGCATTCCTTTATTTCTCGAAACAAAATTTACTTTAATATTGGCACCGTGTATATTAACATTCTGTGGTAGATCACTGGAACTTGTCTGATTTTTAATAATCTCAGTAGAGAAAGCACTTCCATATTCAACAAGAGCAGCTAATGTATCAGACTTCCAATAACTACAAGGCTTGACAACAGAAAAACAAATTGCATACAAAGCTATAGCAGAACTCTTTGTTATAGTTTCAACATTTGTATTTTCAATAATAGGTACAACCTTCGGTAAAGTGCCAGCGACCAAATTATCAGAATTGTGCAGCAGAGTTTCACAGGCCACTGATTTTTCTTCTATATCATTATTTTCTCTGATTAAAGACTTTTCATATATAGCAAAAAACCAACCGTTAGAATGGCTACTCAAAAGGTGCTGAAATGAAGTGTAAATTCTAACTGACACACACATATCGTCTACATATATCCAACCAGCATCATCTTTTATAGCAACTATAGCAACTGTAAAATGATGATTTATACATCGAACCATGCCTTTGAGTACATAATTTTGACCAAGTACATCTATAATTAAAGGAAAAAATATTTGATCAATATAATTTGATGACAGTTCCACACTTAAGAATGTTGGAAGCGTAACAAAATGTTGTAGCATTGAAAGATCCCCAGAATGCTCTTGACAAAAATCACAGTAAAGTGCACTGCTATTTGGTGGTATAGCCTCAGAAACATAATTTTCAAATTGATTGTGAAGCAAGTTTGGAAAATTTATGTAAAGTACAAATATACTTGTGTTCTTTATAATAGCATTGTTACATGATGAACAAATTGACTGATTACTTTGTTGTATAAAAAAAAGAGATTTTAATTCCTCCGTCATCATACCATCTGTATCCAACATAAATATATCACTAAATACAGCATCTGCAGACATTGCAGCAAATGAGTCACAATGTTGTCTTAAGTAAATCCAAACAGGTTCTCGAACTACTGTCATCTCTGTTTGTACATCATGGTTTTCCAACTGTAGACATGCCTCAAATAAAGTTTGAAAAAATTCATTACGCTCGATATTTTTCAAAGAATCTTTAAATATAGCAACGCTAAGTTCAAGAAAACAGTCTACTGCACATGAAAACTTCCCTGGATGCGTTAAGCAATAATTCATGAAATGTCTTCTATCATTCGCTTGTTGATGTGACTGTTCACCTTCAGTGGAAGTATGATATTTTATAACTTTACCGACAAATATATTCCCATTAATAATATGTGCTTCTTTGTTTGAAATAACGTAAGGATCAAAGCTTCCACACGACGCATGAGAAATTGTCCTTAATAAATTGCTTCCTCTGTTTCCATTAATACAAGCTCTCTCACAACATGATGCAGAAATAGGTTTTGATACATCAACGATACATGGCCCAGGATTGGTCTCTATATCAGTTGATAGCTTTGTACTGACATGCTTCATTTTATGATCAACATCTTTGTAAGTCATTTCCTTTTTTGATGTACGATATTCGCATGTACACTCCTCCATAGCTTGTCTGATATTATATACTACTGTTTTTCGTAATAAAGCTACTTGCATAATTTGATAAAGAAAAGACGATTTTGGAACAGTTTTTAAAACGTACTTCTTAAAAACATTCCTGTTTCTTCTCTTTAAAACCTTTTTGAGAGCTTTTATGGGGATTCTACTGGGTTCTCGAAAACGACGCCGTCTTCTTCTAGTTTCCCTTTTAATATTATTAACAAACAATGCAAATAGTGACCTACAAGTACCGTATTTCACTTTTTTATTCATGTCAAGCATTGTTAAATACTCTGTAACTATTTATGTCCCACTCTTCTTCACAGTCCTTTATTGTGTACTTCACTGTCTCTTTTGTTACAATACCGCACTCTCTGTTTTATGTCACGCTCTTTGTTTTGCAAGGTTTGCAAGGTTTGTATAGCTTTGAATATCTTTTACTTTCTTGTTCAATGTGCTACATTTGTTAAAGTTGTAACAACCAAGTGGCTGCTACTTATTATTGTAACAACCAGGTGGCTGCTACGATGGGTTTTCTCTTGTAGCAACCGAGTAGTTGCTACGATGGGTGTTCTGTTGTCACAACGGTGGCTGCTACGATGGGTGTTGTAACAACCGAGCGACTGCTACGATGGGTCAGGTTCTGTTGTAACAACTGAGTGGCTGCTACGATTGGTGTTCTTTGTTTCAACCTCAATGCCTTACAGCTGGAAAACAAAACCAAAAAAGACAATCTGTTAAAATTGAAAGAAAAAATTCATGCTGAAAACTAATCAGAATTACATTACTTAAATAATGTCATAGTATTTTGCTGAATTTCCTTTATGTTACGTGACGTCATACTAGAAATTGCTTGATTAATAACGTAATGATTGATACGCCATCATCCCTCGAGAGTGCACATAAGCATGCAAAGAAGATTATCTACAAATTAGCTTACAAAATAGTTTATTGAGGAAAATTATGACTTTTCAAAAGGCAATTTTCAATCAATTTCAATTTCAAAGTATCGTAATATCAAAATATCAAAATGATATCGTAATTGTAAGATAACACCAATTTCACATATACCGGAAATTATCGCGAAGTAAGATAAACTAGAAGAAGAATCATGGCACTCAGCCTAAAAATAATGAATGTAATCCAATAATCGGTGTTTCCACATCTTATTTTGTAAATGTCACAACAATTAAGTTTATCCTTCAAGATCAATTTTCAAGGTAAATGAACAAATGACAAGTAAATACTGTGCTAGGAAAATCTTTCAACGCTTAATAGAACAATTTCCATAATCGCCGCTAGAGTTCACGTATATTGTCGAGTGACTTCTCATGTAAACAAACCGCAAAAGTTCGGACATTGAAACACACGAGTGCGATAGTGTACGAAAAGAATGGTCTCTACTTAAGTCACTAAAAGGTGTGCTTATAGCCGCGTACTTGTAAAAACGATTAACGATACCCTAAATCTTGGGAAAGAACGATTCGAAGGGTGATCCACTCGAGTTCTTTCATTTTCGCAGCGCAATTTAACCTGCGTGGCAGGCGCTAGAAAGGGAAAGGGAGAGGAGAAAATTGGGCGCGCAAGAACACAGGCTAGGCGCAGTTAGACGGTCTTAGACAAAAACAAGGTGACTCGTTTCCGTGTACCCTAGTAGGACAGTTACATTTGTAATAGGCAGAGAAAAACATTAGATACTTGCCAAAAGAAATTACTGTAGCATCCTTGAAACTCGCAAAACAGTTGAAGACTGTATTCGCTTTAAACATCTGCTGCATGCGAACTATTAGGCACAAAACAGTGGGGCCTTTGTTCTAAAAAAACAATTTCCTTACTAGGCCAGTAAAAGCTATAGCTCTTGAAAACTGAGAGACAGCAATGAACAGCTTTGCGAAGACGTGCATCGATTAGATTCACATTCATGATAAATACTCTGCAATCTTCATGGTGCAGGTAAATAACACAGATATGAAATCATGGATAAAAATTCTACGAATCCTTTGTCCTACAGATAACACTTTATTAAGCATTACCTAAAATCTTGCAATTAATCGAAGCCAATAAACGTAAAACAAATACCACAGAGCTTTAGCTAGCGTACACATGCACATAATGCCATGAAGCAATGAACTAAACGACTAATCCAAACGGGTCCGAGTGATAACAAAACCTTTATTCGGTACATTTGAGTAATTACTGTCACAACCAAGATCAAAAGGTCAACACCATTCAGCTGAACGATCTCACTACATTTTGATGAATGAAAAGGAACAAATTTCTCACAAATGTATTCGTGAGAGCACAATCTTAAGGTCCCAATTGGGCCAACTTTCAGTTTGGCCGCGCGAGATCTGGGGTTCAATTTCACCAAATCCAAGATGGCGGATCACAGTGAAACCACCGAAGGAGAACTAATAATTTCAATAAAAGAGGCACTGAAGCGCGAGAAATAAAAATTTGAGCCCCGAATTTCAAATGCCATAAGCTAAGAGATTTAGATAGCACATTCCAAGACCTAAACAAGCTGGTTGAATCGGTTGTTAAAGCGAAGTTTGGAGGTCTTCGTCAGCGACCCAAACACAGTCTCGGCGAACTTTATCCCATGCTACAACGCAGCATGATTCGTGCGAAAACCGCAATTGATCGCCGCCTTTGTTCAAGAATGAGCAAATTACATCCCTGGATGGTAGTATTTGACCTTCCAATGCCACAGGAGGTTTTCAATCTTTTGCATAAGGTGATTCTTGGTCGCACAAGATATGGTATAGAGGTTGAAGAGAAACCAGGATCAGTGGCTATAACATTTTTTAACCTGAGAAGATTGTGCCATCTGTTTGACCAATTTGGAGATTGTGCAGGATTCATAAAGGAACTTGGTGAAGGGAAAGGACAGGCGAAGCTTATTGTGAATGAGGAAAAGAAGGGAACCATGACTTATAACGTGAAAGATGAGGTTTTAAGAGCAAAATTTCATTATGGATACTGGAACTGTTATGGAATCAGTCAACATTAAACAGAGGACACAAGGACACTTGGAATATTATTGCTCAACTGTTTCCTTTAATGATTTGAGAGACAAAGGTCTCAATATATAAAACTTTTTTAATACAATATAACATGAGAGAACTTAATCTTTCATCTAGAAAATCATGCTTATAACTTACAATGTTGTTTTCACTTAAACACAATGAAATAGCCAACTGATTCGTTTATAATGTACTTGAATAGAGCTGGCATTCATCAGAGTTATATCAATTAATTAATGATAAAAAAAAATATAACCTAACTTTCACAATATTTACAAGGCTGTGCTCCAAGTTAACCAATTTTAAGGAGCCCTTTGGGCTTCCAAACATGTCAACTACAGTTCTCTATACCCTACAGCCTGCAATATTACAGTACTGAACTTCTAGACAAGAAGGTCCATCCGGGCTACCAGTAATTTTACTCAGGCACCTGAAGTGAAATGTTAGTTGTCAAGGGCCACCGGGCACCACTTAAGAGCACAGCCTTGCATCATTAAAGACTTAAAGGATAACATACATCCAGCTTACACGCTAAATTAATTAGCGGTACCTTAAAAAATGTTCAGTTGGTTTGTCATCTAATCTAACTTCCTCCGCGCCAGAAGGCGCATAAGGCCGTTGGTTTGCCATCAGATACCGATTTCTTGATTTCTTGCATGAATTTATGTCCACAGAAGAAACAGTGTTCAGTGTCAGCTTCTTTAGACATGCCACAATAGCAGTAATGTTGGGGATCCGTGCGGATGCGTGTCGGAACGAGAGTGTCATGTGACTGATGGTATGCTAAGAGGGAAGGTTGCTTGATGGGGAGCCACAACTTGCTTATGTGGTCATGCCTAAAAACCTGAAACCAACGCTGTTTGTACTGGCTATTTTTAGCAAAGCTTGCAATTTGTACATGTTTAGCTTCCCTCCCCTGCATTGTGTTGATACCCAACCCTGTACCATATTTGTCAAACATTTGCTTTGAGTGAGCACAGACTAAATGGCCAATGCTCCATACAGTGCCTGAAACTGAAGAACCAAACATAGCAACTGCAGTAAAATAATCATGGCACAACTGAGGAAGTTTTGCAAGATTTTCTTCAGTAAGATGGTACATTGAGAAAATGGCAGCACAATCTCTGAGTTTAGTACCAATGAAGACAATTGGCAGAAGATCCATAAGCAGCTTGGGATCTGTTGAGTCACCCTGGATTGCTTTGACTAAATACATAAACCCATGTAAGATTAGCCGTGAATCTTTACCAGTCAACCGATAACTAAAATTCTTGTCTTTACCCCTGTCCTCAAGGAGCCATTTGCCCAATTGTTTTTTCATTCTCCCTGCTTTAACATCATTTTCCATAGCCTTTAAATACCTGGAAAGTGCACAGTTTGGGGGCAGTTCACTGAGGCTGTTCAGTGATTTGGGAAGGTTGCTCTTAGAAATGGCCAAATCAAGCAGCATTGCATGTAAATACTGCACACCATTGTTTTTTAAGTGAAGTGGTTCAACAACCTCTTTTTCACAAAGCTTTCCAATAAATGGTTTAAATTCTTGCCTTGACTTTTTCCCAGCAATGAACTGTGTTACTTTACTTCTCTTTGTTTTTGCAGCTAAATGATTTGGGATTTTTCTTTTGAAGTCAGCAACCTGCTGTGCAATTGCAAGTCTTTCACTATACTGCCATGGCCTCCATTTACAGTTTGGGGTCTCCCCAAATTTCCCAGTAAGTGACATACTATCATCTTGAGAGACATTAGCAAAACTGGAAAAGTACTTTGCTGAATTAGTCAATTCACCATTGACAAAAGCCAGAAATTTCATATCCCCTGGGAGAAGGTGGAATGAAAATGTAACTTCCTTCCCCATTACCGTGTAGGTTGTCTTCTCTATTGCTTCTATGTCTGATGCTAATTTCTCTGTAAATCTAACAATAACCTTATGGTCCTCTTTACAGTTGGCTCCGAACAAGAGAAAATTATCGTTGGGCGAAGCCACCCTGGGTCCCACATCTAAAAAACTAATTATCCAGGACATTGCTTGGTCCCACTTGCCAAATGGGGCTCCATCACCTCCAATGGCCACCTTAAATGTTCCCTCCCTCTCACCAAACCAGGTCAGTTTGTCATTATTTTTCCTATATTCATCAGTTTCAAAATAGAATTTGCAAAGCATGAGGAGGAAATTCTCTAAATTCCTATACACCCCATCAACCTGTTGGTCTACTGGTAGGTCATGGCACAGAGTTTCCCTCACTGAGATTACATCTCCCATATCAAGCTGTTCAATTTTTGCCATGAGAACACTGTAGGGAAGTGGTTTAGGAATTGGGATACCCCACCCATAACAAATTCTTTCCCTCGACATAAAACCCTTTTTGGTATGCTTTCCCGTGTTTTTCATTACCAGAGATGATCTTGTCTGCCGATATTTAACCTTACTAATTACCCCACCTGCATAAAGCAGGGAAAGGGAACGAATAAAATTTTCCTCACTTTTCTCATACTCTGTACATTGATTTTTTAATTTGGCCACAGTGGCCTTTCTCATCTTTCGCGACGAACAAATATATTTTGATATATCAGACATCTTCCCATATTTACAAATAGTGGAGAACATGCCATCCAGTGCAGGACCCCTGTTCTCAATTGACCCTCCATTTACCTCTGCTGCAGCAATGAGGGTTTCTAGTTGTCGTCTGTGGGCACTTCTCCTTGGCAAATCTAGACTTCCTTCACTGGAAAGTTGAGTTGGACTTCTCTTTCTTATGGTGGAAGTGTTCTGCGTCACTTGAAATGTTATTTTTCGTTGTGATGGTACATCAGCTTGCAATTCATTTAAAGTTTCTTGTACCTTATCACGCTGTGGGTTAGAAATATATAAATATATAAATATATAAATAATTAAATAAAAAAATAAAAAATAAAAAAAATAAATTTTCCAAGTCGCTTTATTAGATTTAATTTAATTGAATTGAATTGAAAAGTCAAATCTTCAGTTGATCAGACTATCTTTGAATAACTAAATATATAAATAATTAAATACATAAATTAATTAAAAAGAAAAAGAAAAGAAGAGAATATTAATCTGTCTTAATATTCTGTACATGATTCCAATACTGTTATTAAGGGCTTTTCGGCTTATAGTGACAATGTTTTATAATTAGTGGGACTAATTTTTAATTATAAAGAGTTTCACTAAAATCCAGAAATAAATAAAACTGAAAACTTACTTTGTTCTTTAGCCGCTGAATTTGTTTCTGTAGGCCACAAAGCTCTTTGGACTTCGACAAAAACTCAGCTCGGAGAGTAGCCCTTTTACTGGCTAGTTCACCGATCGGAAAGCGTCCCTTCTGTGAACAGTTCAATGAACGTCGGGGATTTCTCCGTCTCTTGCTTCCCATGTGGCCAGAATACACGCCGACTGCGAAAAATTCAGGGTCTCCGGTAAAAAACCGAAACGATAGAACCACAGTTCAGATCCATTTCTGTTATTATTGTAGGACAGAACGATAAAACACAGTCGCTTTCTCATCGAACATTTGCTCCAAAAACTCTCAATTTTTCAGGTTGCGAACCATTTCCCTCCCAACAAGAGCAGGCCAAGACTTGGTTTTTGGTTTTAACCACTTTTATTCTTCGCTTCAATGGCAAACCGCATATCAAAACAAAGCTTGAGATCCATAGAATTTTGTTCTTTGGCGCTAAAATCCATTTTCGGCACCAGTGTGCCGCAAACAGAAGAAATCTGACGCTTGGTCGCACGGCGAACGGCCGAGTGAAAATTTTATGTTAGAGGACTGGACACTAAGGACATTTCTATGGCCCAATTCAGATCGAAAATTGCCTAGCGTGCCGAAGGTACATTTAACGACCAACAAGACTCGAGTTTGGCCTAGCTACTGTCTAAAGCACAACTTTAAATACTTAGCAAAAGTAATCAATTTAGCATCTCCAAGATGGTCGCCGACTGTCTTAATTTTAAATGTCTGTTGGATGCGAGATAAGCCACAAAACAGTGGAAGTACATGTCGGTTCTAACAACGTAAGAACGTCATACCTATTGAGACCATAAAGCAAGCTTTGTAAAAACGTACACTTAATAGACTCTCATTCTAATCCGACATAAACAAACATACTGCAATCTTTTAAAATCAATAACTAGCATAAACATGAAATCACGACAAAAGCAATTTACAAGTACCATGTCTTAAACAAATGACATGTATTTAGTGTTACCTGAAATCCTATATGCCGAAAAATCTAGTATGGTACCGATTGAAGCTCCTAGAGAAGCTACTAAAAATCTAAACAAATACATTGAGCTACTGCGTACATAATGAACGACTTAAATAATTCAAATAGCTCTGAATGATAAGAAAACCTCCATTCAGTAAATTTCAGTTTTTTCCTTCATGATCAGGACCATTCAAAAGAGCGGTGTATCTATATTTCGAGCAAAAGGGAAATAATATCGTATTAAAGCGGCCGGTCCAAGCTTGTAAAATCGTACAACCTAAACGACGGCGGCGAGTTGAAATTATTCAGTCACAGTGAGACCTCAGGTGAAATTGATTGGCATATCATGAATTATTAAATTGTCTGCATAGTTAGTGTGATCTTTTTCGAAGTTTAGATCCATTTTTCAACTGCAGAGGCGATTTCCATTAGCAAAACTTTTAAAATCCCAGCTACTGAAACTCCACGTTCCTGCAAATACACTGATTTGAACTGCTGCCACATTGATGGCGTTGAAGTAGCCCTTTTTCTTCTACATTGACATTGACAACTATTCCAGCTTCAAAAACTTTAACCACTGGAAAATAGTTATTTGAATAAGAGACGAGAAGCGACGCACTTAAGCTTAAATTAATGGTGCAATCGACCTTTTACCGCGATTATAAATTACCGCGTATATAAAGCTTATATCAACTAAACAAAGTCAATGTCAAAATAGTTACCAGTAATCAATGTAATTCTAGTCCAAAGTGTTCTCTCAAACAACGTAATTGCTATTCACACTATTCAGTCAACATCTTTAAAGAAGTCGATTGCACCATTACAACGTAACCTTTTACCCAGATTGAGTTTCAGACCATAACAACCACATAATTGATTTTTCGCGAACTAAACTTTCAACATTACCTCCTTCGTAAGCGCTGGAATAATCTGTTTGTGAAAGCGTAATTTCTTCGCTATAAACTCTCCCAATTTCCATCGTTTAAACTATCGAGTACTACTTAGAACTTATTATTTCGATTTACCGCTTAAAAAACGTTTCTTTTCTTTCTAAAAACGACAGATCAGAGTCTTAAATTCATACATATGACCGCCATTGAAGATGGTCGCCGACTGTCTTAATTTTAAATGTCTGTTGGATGCGAAATAAGCCACAAAACAGTGGAGGTACATATCGGTTCTAAGAACGTCATACCTGTTGAGACCGTAAAGCAAGGAAGCTGAAAACAACTGCAGAAGTCATACTGGCACAAGAAACTAAACAATGAACACTGAGCTTTGTAAAAATGTGGACTTAATAGACTCTCATTCATATGACCCCCATTGAATGAAAACAACCTTTCAAATGATGATTTACTTTGACGTCACACAAGTAGAGATGAATGGGTCTCCTCCCTCGTGATATAAGCGCGGATAATAGATTTTGATTGAGCCGCTTTTGTTCAAGACAATCAAAACAATAGATCCCTTCTGGGAGAGGGAAGAATTTAATCTACTCTTAATGAAAAAATCAAATGATGATTTGACGTTACACAGAAAGGGATGAGTGGGTACCCTCTGGCTCTCTCGTAATATGTGCCTGAAAAAAAGATTTTGATTGAGCCGCTTCTGTTGAAGACAATCAGAACAATATATCCTTACTAGGGGAAGACAGAGTTTAATGCATAAAAAATGCTTAATGTAGCCCCATTTATTCCCTTTGATATGTTTTGCAGATATTTAAAACTATCCTCCCTTCGCAATTGAAATAGTTGAATGGTTTTATCCAGAGAGACTGCATGATATTTTATCATTGTGTTACTTAGAATCATACGGAGAATAACTCTGCAATAACGTCATGACCCTGCTGAACTGATCTGCCTTCCTCTCGCTTTAAATTATCCAATCTGTTTGTGAAAGGCTAGTTTCTTCGATGTGAACTCTCCCAATTTCCGCCGTTTCAACTGTCGAGTACTACCTAGAAGTTATTATTTCGATTTACTGCTTGAAAAAGGTTGGTTTTCTTTCTGAAAACGGCAGATCCGGAGTCGTAAATTCAGACATGTGCCCGCCATTGAACGAAAACAACTTTTCCAAATGATGATTTGCTTTGACGTCACACAAGTAGAGATGAGTGGGTCCCCTCCCTCGTGATATACGCGCAGATAATGGAGTTTGATTGGGCCGCTTTTGTTCAAGACAATCAAAACAATAGATCCCTTCTGGGAGAGGGAAGAATTTAATCTAGTTTTAATGAATAAATCAAACGATGATTTGACGTCACACAGAAGTGATGAGTGGGTCCCCTCTCTCGTGATATGTGCCTGAAAAATAGATTTTGATTGGGCCGCTTCTGTTGAAGACAATCAGAACAATATATCCTTACTAGGGGAGGACAGAGTTTAATGCATAAACAAGATGCCTGCTATACTGGCATTACGCGAGATGCTGGGGCTGATTCATTTATTCCAACTGTATGCTTCGCCGATTGATAAAACTATCCTTGCTAATGGAATAGTTTGAGTCACGACGATCGCGTTACGTTGTTTCCCTTGTGTTACGCTACTCAGGGTTTCAAGGGAAATTGCGGGAATTCCATTGCGATAACGTAAGCTTCTCAATGACCTCTTTTCAGTCTCGCGTCGTGGTCTAAGACTGTCAAACAAAGCACGATTCCTTCGCCAGGAATTTACCAATTTCCACCGTTTTAAATGTCGGGTGCTTCTTAGAAGTTATTCTTTCGATTTGCCGCTTCAAAATGGTGAAATTTCCGTTTGAAAACGGCACACTTGAGTCCAGAACATGTTAACATTATGGCGCCAAATTTAATCTGTTTTTAATAAATAGAACAAATGATGCGTTGACGTCACACAGGTAGGGGTGAGTGGGTCCCCTCCCTCGCGATGTAAGCGACAAGAATGGATTTTGATTGGCCTGCTTCTGTTGAAGACAATCAGAACAAAACACCCCGAGTAGGAGAGGGGTGAGTTTAATGAACAAGATGCCTGCTATGCTGGCATTACGCGTGATGCTAAGGCTGATTCATTTATTCCAACTGTATGCTTCGCCGATTGATAAAACAATCCTTCCTAATGGAATAGTTTGAGTCACGACGACTGCGTGGGAGGCTACTGAAATTTGTGAAATTCCATTGCGATAACGTAAGCTTCTCAATGACCTCTTTTCTGTCTGCAATCGCGTCGTGGTCTAAGACTGTCAAACAAAGCACGATTCCTTCGCTAAGAACTCACCAATTTCCACCGTTTTACGTGTCAGGTGCTTCTTAGAAGTTATTCTTTCGATTTACCGCTTCAAAATGGTCAAATTTCCGTTTGAAAACGGCACACTTGAGTCCACAACATGTTAAAACAATATGGCGCGACAATTTAATCCGTCTTTAATAAATATATCAAATGATGCATTGACGTCACACAGGTAGGGGTGAGTGGGTCCCCTCCCTCGCGATATAAGCGACAAGAATGGATTTTGATTGGCCTGCTGTTGTTGAAGACAATCAGAACAATACATCCCGAGTAGGAGAGGGGAGAGTTTAATGAATAAACAAGATGCCTGCTATACTGGCATTACGCGAGATGCTGGGGCTGATTCATTTATTCCAACTGTATGCTTCGCCGATTGATAAAACTATCCTTGCTAATGGAATAGTTTGAGTCACGACGATCGCGTTACGTTGTTTCCCTTGTGTTACGCTACTCAGGGTTTCAAGGGAAATTGCGGGAATTCCATTGCGATAACGTAAGCTTCTCAATGACCTCTTTTCAGTCTCGCGTCGTGGTCTAAGACTGTCAAAGAAAGCAAGATTCCTTCGCCAGGAACTCTCCAATTTCCACCGTTTTAGGTGTTGAGTGCTTCTTAGAAGTTGTTCTTTCGATTCACCGCTTCAAAATGGTGAAATTTCCGTTTGAAAACGGCACACTTGAGTCCAGAACATGTTAACATTATGGCGCCAAATTTAATCTGTTTTTAATAAATAGATCAAATGATAGGTTGACGTCACACAGATAGGGGTGAGTGGGTCCCATCCCTTACGATGTAAGCGACAAGAATGGATTTTGATTGGCCTGCTTCTGTTGAAGACAATCAGAACAATACACCCCGAGTAGGAGAGGGGTGAGTTTAATGAATAAATTAATGTACCGATTTGTGACTACGAGGAAGAAAAAAAAAAAAAAAAAGAAATCGACCCGTTTTTAGACACGGTATGCCCCTTCAGGGCATCCCGCGTAATTAATGTACCGATTTGTAGCTACGACGAAGAAAAAGAAATCGTCCCGTTTTTAGACACGGTATACCCCCTCAGGGCATCCCGCGTAATAAATTAATGTACCGATTTGTAGCTACGAGGAAGAAAAAAAAAAGAAATCGACCCGTTTTTAGACACGGTATGCCCCCTCAGGGCATCCCGCGTAATTAATGTGCACATTTGTGACACCGATGAAGAAAAAAAAGATACCCGACCGAAACCTAGACACGTCATGCCCTGCGGGCATTTGTAGAAAATATTCCACTCCACTCAAGAGGACTGTATAACGTTCTTTAATAAACACTTGCAGTTACAATCTCCTTCAATAGTCAGTCGTACAAATCCTTCTATACTCAGCCGAACAAATCCTTCTCTCTTATTATTTGATACCGGTCAAAATCATTCACATGTCAATCAAGTTTACAATACACATTCACTACATTTCATTGTCGCTAATATCCGGTTTCCGACACTCCCCCCACCCTTGACTCACTTTTGAGTCAAGGATGAACCGCTTCGTTTAGTCATGCTCAGAATTCAGTAGCATGTCCTTCGTCTTCCAGGCAGCATCTAGCGCGGCAGCTCGGCGAGGTCTGTCCCGCCTTGTTACTGCAGCACCTCCCTCATTCACTCTCGGTGTGTCTTCCAGTGATGCTGCGCGGACTTCTAAGGGGAATAGCCTTTGTACAGGTCTGCTCATGCGGACCTGTTCCCCCTTTGTGATCACTCTCACACTCGCTCCTCTTACCTCTTCGTCCTTTCCTGCAATGAGCCTTTCTACAACTGCTAGCTTCCAACTACCTCTCTTTGTGCCTTCATTATAAACTGTAACTAAATCTCCTACCTTAGGCGACTTTCGGTTGGAAGAACCTTGCATCCTGTGGCTCTCTCGTAGATCTGTCAAATACTCTCTCTGCCATCTCTTCCAAAAATGTTGCAACTTCTGGTTCAGATACTTGTATCGCCTTGCACAAGTGCTCTCACTCTCGTCTTCCTCTTCAGTGACTTCCGGCAATGACTGAAGTCTTCTTCCGTAGATCAAGTGTGCGGGAGTTAAAACTTCCCCTTCGGGGTCGTTATACTCGTACGTTAGCGGTCTAGAATTCAGAGTGCCTTCCACTTCCACAAGTACCGTCAGCAACTCATCGAAAGTTAACCTGGCATTACCGATTACCTTCTGAAGACACCTTTTAACGCTCCCAACCATTCGCTCAAAAAATCCACCCCACCATGGGGCCCTCTCCAGGTTGAAACGCCACTCAATTCGTCTGTTCTCCAGTTCCGCTATTATCTCGGGGTGACGGTAGAGAGTTTGCAGTTCTTTCTCTGTCCTTTTGAACGTCTTGGCGTTGTCTGACACAATCAAAGTAGGTGTTCCCATTCTGGCGGTAAATTTCCTCAAACAACGCAGAAAGGTTGTTGCTGAAAGATCCTCCACTTGGTCCAAATACAAAGCTCTTGTCACACAACACGAAAACAGGGCGATGTATACCTTTCTCATCTGTTTACCTCTAGCCTTCACGTACAATGGCCCTGCGAAATCCACGCCAACCTTAGAAAACGGAGGGTACGGTCTCATCCTAAATTCCGGTACGCTAGAAACCGGTGGCTGCGCAAACGACGTTCCTTCCAATTTCTTGCATACAACGCACTGACTGAGCACCTTCTTCACCAATTGCCTACCTTTTGGTACCCAGTATCTCGAGCGCAATTCCGCCAGCGTGCCTCTCACTCCACTATGCAAGACTCTCTTGTGGCACTGTTGAATCTGCAGGTACGTTAAGTGTTGGTCTTTAGGCAAAATTATCGGCTCTTTCGCTTCTTGAGGCAAATCTGAGTACTCCAAACGCCCTTTGCATCGATGTACACCATTGCAATCCTCCGACAGTCCAAATGTACCGACCAGTTGCTTGTAGTTGTCGTCTCGTTTCAACTCTTTCTGTGCCACTTTAATCCAGTCATTTTCCACCTCTGTTAACTCTTGTAATGTGAGGGCTTCTCGCTTTCTTTCTTCTCTCGTCTTCTTCTAAACGTTGAAGCAGAAGCGTTTAATCCACGCTGTCACTCTCAAAAGCTTCCTTATACAACTGTACCTGTCAATCTATACTACTCTGTCTAAACCGAGAGGCGTGTCAATTTGTACTGCCAAAACTGCGGCTTTACGTTCTTCCTCACTGCTCTCGGTCGTGGGTTGAATCTCTTTCACTGTCGGCCAACTGTCTTCTTTCTCCTTTAACCACATTGGACCATGCCACCACAACTCACTTTGCTTAAGCTCCAGCGCGGACACTCTCCTCGATCCAATGTCAGCTGGGTTTTCTTCACCCGGACAATGACTCCAATCTCCCTTTTCACTCAGCTTTAGAATCTCATTGACGCGATGTCGGACGAACTGTTTCCATTCCCCACGGTTCATAATCCAATGCAGCGCAGTCATGCTGTCCAGCCACAATCTCGACCGCTTCACTCCAGCCTGGTGAGAAAGCACCGTCTCCACATTACTCATAAGCCTCGCCAGCATCAGCGCCGACATGAGCTCTAGCCTCGGTATCGACAACTCCTTCAATGGAGCGACTCTCGTCTTCGAAGCCAACATTCTTGTGTATCTTCCAGTACTGGTTGTGTACACCAGGTAAATAACCGCACAGTAAGCTTTCTTGCTTGCGTCCGCGAAGCCATGGAGTGAACAATGCAGTACTTCTTCGCGCAAATGATCCCAAACACATCGGTGGATCGTGATCGTTTGACAATCTAGGAGACTCTTGATCCAACTTTCAACACCTCGCTTGACTTCACCTTGAAGTGGATCGTCCCAACCACTCTTTTGACGACATACATCTTGAAACATAATCTTAACTTTCACTGTAACCGGGCCCATAATTCCCAGTGGGTCAAAGATCCCTGCTAGCAGCCTTAAGGTGTTTCGTTTCGTGGCAGGAAGGCCTTTTGCGCGTTCAGCAATTTCCGTCAAGTCAAAACTGATTACGTCTGCTTCATAGTCCCACGCCAATCCTAACACCTTGTGACCCCTACAGCCTAGCCGCATCCCCACCGATGATTTGGCATAGGTAATGTCTTCTTCACTTACTGGTCCACTGTGCACTTTCGCATCGGTTTCTATCCTGGCTCTGACCTGGGAATCGTTGGTTAGCCACTTCCTAAGATTGAAGCCTCCGTCTACCATTCGGTCATTGGTCTTGCGGTACAGCTCTACAACTTCTGCCGAGTTCGCTCCACCCCCAACAAAATCATCTACATAAAACGAATCTCTCAATGTTTGCACAAATTCTGGGTCACATTGTTCATACTTCTTAAGGTGATGTCTAATTGTGACGTTAAGCAGAAATGGCGATGCGTTAACTCCAAATACAACACGACAAAACCAGTATATAACAATACGAGACAAATCGGGAGGTTTTTCCATCCACAGAAAACGCAAACAATCTCGATCCTGCACATCGACTTCAACATTCAAAAACGCCTTTTCTATGTCCCCGACTAGTACCACTCTGTTCTCCCTGAATCGCAACAATATATTGAACAGCAAAGGATTCAGCGAGGGCCCAACATGCAAGCAATCATTCAAGGACGTGCCTACCTTACCTTTCCTCGACGATGCGTCGTACACAACCCACACCTTCGTGGTTGTTGATTCCTTACGTATCACGGCTTAGTGTGGCAAGTAGTGAACTTTAGGCGCCTTCTCAAGCTCTACCACCCTTTCTATTATCCCAGCCTCTAGTTGATCTTGAATTATCGACGCATACTCCATCAACACTTCCGGTTCCTTTTCCAGTCTAGCGACCTGGGTCTTGAGGCGGCGCAAGCTCGTAGCGTAGTTGCTTGGGAGTTCTGGGTGCCCCTCCTTCCATGGCAATCTAACGGAATACCTGTTCCCTGTAAATGACACACTGTTTACAAACGCCTCATGTACTTCGTCTTCAGACTCAAAGATGCTTAGCGTTTCCATATCCCACAGCTTATGGACGTCACTTTCTAAATTTAAGCGTTCTTCGCGAGCACTCCCAATCAAATTAACTTGCACTGAACGGGCTTCACTCTCATTCCCCGAGCTCTTCATGGGACCTGATAGTACCCACCCTAATTCCGTTTCCACGGCAACAGGCTCGTCTGGTTTGCCCCTAATTGTGCACCCTTTCTGGAAGCTCCACAAGTAATCCGCGCCAATCAATACATCGATAAACATTTCTTCCGTTCCCTTACTCACGTCTGAAAACCACAGGCCTTTAAGGTGGGGGTTTTCATATTTTGCAATCTCTACGTGGCTGTTTTGAATTGTTGAAATTTCAGGCACTACATAGGCTTCTATCTCAATAACATTCTGACCCACTAATGCACTCACCTTCATGTGTACAACATCTCTTAGCTGCGTATCTCGGGAGGTTTGTCCAAACGTGCTAATCCCGAGGCAATCTTGGCGAATCACTCTGAGCTTCGCGTGCTGAGCCACTCTGGCGGTCACGAAGGAGCGATGACTACCTGCATCGAACAAAACCCTAACCTTCCGCGGTTCTCCCTCCCCGCTAACAGCAGCGCATGCTGTTTGTAAGGCTACACGCCCACCCGTACCCACGTGCAAGCTACTAGGACTAGCGTTAATTGGACGCGCAACTGGCGCAACTTCGCATACAGAAATGTGGTGATTTCGGCCACAATTATTACACAACTCCATAGATTTACAGTCTCTCACACGATGTCCTTTCCTCAAACACTTAAAACATCTAGCGAATTTGTATAGAATGTCCTTACGTTTGTTTACATCAACTACTTTAGGACAGTGTTCATGGGCGTGTTTACCCAGGCAAAAGGCACAATTATCCGTCTCCTGTCTCGTATGCAAGGTAGTGTTCGTCGAGGTTCCTCTCATTCTGCTGTCCCTGCTCCTGAATGCACTCTGTTTCTGGTCCTGAGATCCAGCACTCGCGGTCACCACGTGGTCATGGTCTTCTCTTAGTTCCAGTTCGTTCAAAAATGCGGTCAGCATTTCCTCCATGGACCAGCTTAGGAAATCCGTGCCCCGCGTGATAGTCAGTCGAAAGGCCTCGGGTAATTTGTGCAGTACGGCCGGTACAACCACTGCTGAGTAGGTATTTTCATTTACGCTGAGAGCCTTTAGTCCTCGGAAATGTGTTTCACAACTATCATATAACTTTCTCAACCGCGGGGTGTGTCGTTAAAAACGTGTGGCAAATTGAGCAGATCATTCACGTGCGCTCTCTGAATGGCAGTTTCTTTCCCATATCGTTTCTTTAAAACCTCCACGGCCGCGGTGTAGTTCGCTGAAGTGAGGGAGAACCCAGCGATTGTCGATCTCGCCGGTTCGACAACTAAACTCCGCAGGTATGCGAACTTATCTACCGCTGCGAGGCTTTCATTTTTGTCGATGGCGCTTTCGAAGGAATCCCAAAACTCCTGCCATTCTTGTATTCTCCCGCTAAACTTCTTTACTTCCAGTTTAGGCAATTTGGCTATTTTCTTAGGCGGCGGCGAACTAGCGGGAAATTGTGATGTCGACGCGTAAAACCCAGGGAAAACATTCTGACCTAAAGTTGGCATCTGTTGTTGAATTGGGGGCGGTGGCGACAATTGTTTCAATGCGTCTTCCATTCTGTCCACGATTCTGTTCAAATCAGATCGCACAGAATCACTCCCTTCAATCTCCATTTCCATGCGCCCTTCTACTTCGTCATCGTCACAGCTCGCCATCAGATCAATAATTTCTTCGTCCAGTTTCTTTAGTGATTCAATCTTTTGTTGAATTGTTTGAATGTTATCTTTCAAATAAAACGCGTCCACAGAGACATTTCCATCTGCTAATCGTTCGCCGATACGGTTACGGAGTTTCGTAGCCGCTCCTCTCAAGGATCCTCTAATTTTTATTTTCTTTGCAAGACTAACCTCGATTGCTTTGTTACTATTCTCTGTACCAGCAGCTGTACTAGCTGTCGGCGGCACCGTCCCATCAGTATTCTCCATTGCGTTGCCTTTCTTCGACTTTCTAGCGTTCTCTCGTCCAAAATCTGGCCATATCCGGCTCGTTCAGGACCACTGTGTAGAAAATATTCCACTCCACTCAAGAGGACTGTATAACGTTCTTTAATAAACACTTGCAGTTACAATCTCCTTCAATAGTCAGTCGTACAAATCCTTCTATACTCAGTCGAACAAATCGTTCTCTCTTATTATTTGATACCGGTCAAAATCATTCACATGTCAATCAAGTTTACAATACACATTCACTACATTTCATTGTCGCTAATATCCGGTTTCCGACAGCATTCCGTGTAATTAGTCGAATTACTGTCTACGGTGATACTTTTTAGGAAAGGAAGCAAAGTTTGAATGCCCATTTCAGTGCGACTGAAAGTCTTACTTTGGAAAGATGTGACTCCATCGTGACCAGAGTCAAATGAGCGATTCCACATTTTTACCCAGCACCCCTTGTGGGTGGTGACGCATACCGCCAGCCACAGCTTTAAAACACAGCATTTAAAAAGCTAGCCTGCACGTCCCTCGAAAAAGGTAAGTTTAATGTGACTTCTGAACAAGGTTTAGTTCAGACGTAGCCCGGTTAATACGGACATCAAAGGGACACACAAAACCGTCCGTATTATCCGTGTGTCCGTATTAAGCAAGCTTGCTCTCACAACAAACGTCACGAACACATGCTGCATTGCATTCGATACAAAGCATGCAAAGCAAGAATGTTACAACTTAACTGTAACTTAAGTTAAACGTGAAGAAACCTTACGCCGCTCATTGCGCTCATTCAACTAGTCACTTACTAAAATTTATGCAGTGCATAGATACAACCAGTGTCCTATGCAAGGGCCCTGGTAAGAGAGGTTAATTAACTTCGTACGACCCTTGCCTTATAGGAGCGTGCGTGTCAGAGAAAATTCGTCGGGACAAAACACTGGCAAATTTCGTCCATAATTAAGCGGGATTCCACCGTAGGTTCAACCGTAGCACGGCAGAAGCACGACTCTGATTCACGCGTCTTGTCAGAATCGTAGGATTTGATCAGGAGTTTCTGAATTCTCGTCACAATTAGTGAACAGAAATGAAATGTAAATTTGTCGGTTTACTGTACTTTGCGAAACGAAAGATCTGTAGTTTGCAAAATGAAAATCTGTACTTTGTGAAATTTGCGAAATGAAAATCTGTGACGTTATTTGACTTCCTCGCTGCACCTGAACAGAAAATTGTCAGCCATAAAAAGACTCGCTATATTCCGAGTACGAAATGCCAAAATATTCGGAAAATTCGGATTGCTCGAGAAAGCGTGGCGTTTTTGTTGCCACAAATATGCAAATACACTCATCGGAAATGTCACGCGAGGGATATTCAGTTTAAAATGAGCCGATAAAATACATTCTACTGTTTTTGTTTTGTACACTCGAAAGCGACGGCTTAATTTTAAACAAATGATAAGATAAACAAATGTACGAAAGAGGCATTTCTTGCAGAAGTCTTTGTTGTCGAAGTCAAAGGGCTACATGATGCCATGAGCTCCCTCTTGCGGAAAAATGTAGCAGTCTTCGAATCTTCTGCTCTTAGGGATCCTTAAAGAAAAACAGATAATTTTTTCATTGCCTGTTATAAAAGAAATAAATTATACAGTGATGAAAAACGAACAGGAGATTTGATTTAAACAAAATGAGTAAAATAGTCTCTAACATCTAAAAATAATCAGTAGTGATAATGACTGATTAAATAATAGTAGCAATTCAAATAATTTCTGTAAAACAACTCTTCTTTAACGTAAACAATCATAGAATAGAAGAGGATTATTGCAATATTCTAGCCCCTTTATCGCCACATCAGCTAAGGTTAAGGTTGAGGGGAGAGGGGTTGAGCAATTATTTCAAAGACAATTTTAGCATGGAACTTGCAAAGGAAAAATATGGCACGTACTAAAGTGACGTAAAAATATCTTGGAAACCTAGCAGTGAATCGGTGAAAGAAATCGCGCTGAATATTCCGTCGTCAAGAGATAATAAATAAATAAATAAATAAATAAATAAATAAATAAATAAATAAATAATGATCATAATAAAAACTCGCTCTAAAAATAATTGCCAGCAACCTTCCCAACACCCCTCGATCCCTCCTTCCGAAAAGCTTAGGTCTTTCCTAAGCCAGCGTCAGCGTTTCAAACTAACTGATCAGTGGTAATGAGATTATAACTGGAACTATCTGAATAATATTTCACATCTAACGATGCAGATCTTTGTGCCATAAAGCATATTATTGTCTCATGGTCATAACAAAACACACGGCACACCCAAACCGCAATCACTCGTCGAACAAATGCAAATTGGCAGATTGTATAAACAATTTTAAAAAGTATTTTTGTGGATAGGCTCCACATAGCCAACGGATAACGACTGTTTGTGACATAACATCTAACAATGCATGTATTATATGTGTATATAATCTGTTCTATAAAGCGCTGTGTCTTCAATTATTATAATCATTCAATGAGCAATCTCTTGCAGAACAAAAGCACTTGCAGAACAAAATGTATTACATATTAAACACTGTAGAACCTCTAAGGAATACTTTTCCTATTTAAAGCTAATTTGATGACCGAACATTCGGAATACAGCTATTTCAATAAAAATGTTTTAAATCAGCTTTATTTGATCAATATAAAGTTTACAAGTATCGTTTATGGACACTTTGTTATTGGTAATATCATTGCGTAACAGCAACAGGGGAACTTGACCTTTGCCCAACACATGTATACAGAAGCAAGTAGCTGTGAGTGTACAAGGGTGTAATGCGGGCACGACCCAAGTGCTGATCTTATACATATATATCAATAGCTGCACCAGTGACATACTCAAGACAATTTTAATTGAACTTTTGTTGTTTTTTGTTAGATTTTTCTCCAGCTTCGAAATAATGGCCTTTCTGTTAATTATCGTCGTACTTTTCACTACTGGGACCTTGATCGACTCTGCCAGCAACAAAACCGACTGCGATTTTAAGCCAAACAACAGCTCGTGTACACAGGCCTTTCAGTGTGCTCAATCACCTTGTGAGATGTTATGCGGCCTGACGACTCCCTATGACACTTGTCAACAGTCTTGCGGTTCAAACGAATGCAACGTCCTTCAGTGCCGTGCCTCGGACGTCTGCACGCAGGCATGTATTCTAACCACTTGCGGATCCCTGACCTGCGATGCCAATCAATGCACTCAGTCGTGCACGAGTAGTAATTGCAGCAGCCAGACATGTCCGAGCACCGTGAAAACCTGTTCACAAAGCTCTGCTGGTGAGATGACTTGTGAGGCGGATGTATGCACCCAGTCTTGTTCTAAGGCGGGAGAATGTCGCATGAGTTGCCCCGTCGGAGGAAGCAATTGTACCCAGGTATCGCAAATAGACAGCGCTTCAATGAAATGTGACAGAGGCTTGTGCCAGCAAATGTGTTCCCCAGGGGGATGTGATATGCATTGCTCATCAAGTGCAACAACTGGAAGCTGCCTGCAGTCGTGCAGCGATGGCATTCTCACTTGTGGAACTATGTCTTGTGACGCAACAAACTGCACACAGGTAGCACAAGGTAGGAACGCAACCTTGCGGTGCGAGGGCGACGTCTGCGATCAAGTTTCCTTTAATAATGACAGCACCCTGACCTGCCCCCTTGGAGCGAAGAAGTGCAAACAGCTTGCCAACGATAAAAACACAACCATGAGGTGTGATGGAGAGATGTGTGAGCAATACTGTCAACTCGGTGAATGCAACATGATCTGCTCCGAGAGTGCAAAGGAATGCCATCAGATCTGTCTTAATGGAAAATGTCTCTACAGGTGTGATGCTAAAAAGTGCAAGCTCACTTGTTTTGGTTCATGTTCTGAATTTAAGCCCACTACTATTGCGACCACGAAGCCAAGTGGAGCTCCCTTTCAAATTGGATCCTTGGCTTTACAAGCTTTGATGTTGGCATTCGCTATTTTCATGTGAACTAACATATGAAAACTCGCCATATTTTCTCAGTACGTGTAGATTTCTGCGTTTCTCTGTCCTAGTTTAATAAGGTGTGGAAGGTCGAAATCCCTTCGCCAAGAACCGGACTGGATAGAGTAACCATTTCCTGATTATTGATCCAGCCTAGTTAGTGGAAATGGGACCTTTTCTGTTCCTTCATTTATGATTTAACAGCTTTCTAGAGTTTGGAGCAGTTTTCAATCCAGTGTCGAAAGGAATTTCGTGTTTGCTTTGGTTTTGCTTCACTGCGCTCTGCGATTGGCTAGCAAAACTCAAGTAGCAATCCCAACGTACCAATAAGAAGGCACACCAAAACTAATCATGCATATCTTAATTGCTCGCACGCCTTTTTGCGCGCTTGGTTTCCTGTTTCATTTATTTGCTTCAAGTTCTGATTGGTTCGATCGTCTTGGTGTTTCGGCTGTTGCGATTGGCCAGAGTAATTACTTTGCATTTGGTTTTAAGACACTAGCTCAAGTGAATACTGCTCTAATTGATTTAATTGATCTATTAACTAATCAGTCAATCAATCCTCAATAAACCTGTTCCAGGTTCCCAGAGAGTGGAAACAGAACGAAACACGAAAATGCTTAAAGCGGGGGTACACCTGAAAGCCGTTTTCACGCCGCTTAAAATCGGTTTAATGGAAATATCTCGTTCACGTTTCTAGCAACACAGATACCCTATGCTCCAAACACAAATCAATGTTTTGGGGTGTTTTGTATTTTTGGGGATTTGTAGGTATATTTGGGAGGAGATAGTTTTTCTCAAAAGAGTTGTAAACTTTGAAGAAAAAAGAAATAGTTAAGATTTGATGTAGTTTAAAAAAAAGTAGAATTTGAAGTTAAAAATTGATATATGGAACCCAAACAATTCCTTACCAACCTGGTATGCTCTTGGGTTGGGGGCAACAGTCTGTTGGTGTTCCAAAAACAATTTTCTTTCTTTTATCCTTTCTTTAAACCTCTTAAAATTCCATTCAAATTCACGTGTACCCCCGGCACCTTAAAATGCGCAGAGAATGGGGAGTAAAGAAAGGTAGAGATTGCAGAAATCTCTCTCCCCAATCTCCGCGCGGTTTATTGTTGTCGTCGCCACTATTTTGCAGCCTGGATCGGGCTAATCGTTATTGTGTGGCGTATCCGATCTGCTAGACTGTTTGCAGTTCCTCCTCTCTTAATATCCTTCAAGGCTTAAATCCGTCGAGCGCGAGCTTGAAAAGGGTTTGAATGAAAAAGGTCTGGTCCCAAATTTTTGCTGCGTGTTACCACTACACAAACTTCGAGAGAGAAAAACAGATTGCAAGTAAACTATGTATCCACACGTAAACCCTCAAAATAAATGCTAACCGCAAGCTACCTAAGCTAAATTAAGCTAACCAGAGGGCTAATTAACGAGCTATTTAGGCCAACAGGAGGGCTATTTTCTAACCGGAGTGGAATTTAGAGTAACCGGAGAGCCGTTTAGCGCTAACCGGGGGGCTTTTTAAGCTAACCGGAATGTTACTTACACTAACCTAAACTTAACTTCAAGCAGTTTTAAGTAAATGTCCAAGGGCAGTTTGAGATAATAAAACGAGTGATAACTACTCCACAAAGGCCGCTAGTGGAGAAACGCGAACACCATAGTCCTTAGTTTGACAAGTTTTCTTCAACATTTTACTGAGCTAAACAACAACAACAACCTGAGGTAATCTTAGTTACATCGGTACGCGTTTTTACTTCCCTGCTAGCAGAGGCCTCTTTTCCGTTGTATTCGCTGAACTGACGGGTTCAACACAGTCCGTTTCCACCCAGGGCAGAGGTCTCTTTTCCTAGCGCCCGTCAGTTCAGCGAATAGGCCTCTGCTAGCAGGGAATGTTTTTCCTTGCCATAGCTTTAGAGCGGTGGACTTCTGTTCATCAGTATTTTGGCCATTTTACCGAGTGATTTATAATAGAAACCTAGCTAGTAATTATCAAGTATGCAGTTTATAATTATTTGGCAGAGCACGCATAGAGCTAGATAATGTCAGTGATGCTTTGAGAGAAGTTTTTTCTCGTATTGCTCTGTTTCCGCTTACCTAACTTGTAGCCGTTTTACACAGACCACATACTGGCGAGTGCGTGTTTAACGTTCCAGCTTGCAAAATATTTCAAGCTGTAAGATGGCTAAGCTGAACGAGTGACCAAAACTTGCGTGTTGCTTTAATTTGGAGAAATGCTTGATTGAAATTAAAGCAATTTAATAAATATTCGTCCAGAAAATTAAAGGGAGTTGGGCCACAATGTAATCGGGGGGGAGGGATGGATGGGTATATAAGGTATGTTGCCATGTGCGGCGCTAAGAGTAGAACAACCAACGCGAGGTCAACTGACCTCGCGTTGGGTGTTCTACTTTTGGCTACCAAATGCACGTGGTAATGATTCCGGATGGGCCAAAATACAGACGGCTGCCCACGCGCACGGTTACAACGTGCATTTGGTAGACAACTGACCTCGCGTTGGTTGTTCTACTTTTTTCTGTGCTGCACCGTGCTGACGAGAGCCAACTTGTTCGAAACAGCTGTCCACGATTGCGCATTTTGATTCTCGGTTTGGTCTTTATCATGTCGCTGTCGCCTTACGTTTTCTACGCCGTCAGATCAGCGATCAGCCTTGCAGTTATTTGAGCTACTTATGTTTATTTTTGGCTGATTAGACCTTTAACCGATCCTGTGTAAACTTGCAGTATTTTCGTTTGCGGTCCTTTGCCATTTATATACCATTTTTGACTGAAAAGATAACCCTTCCATACATCTTCCATAGCAAATGGTACCCCTTTCACACTCCAACAATAGAAAAAATACACCTGTTCTGCTGGGTCTGTTCCAGATATTGAGAACGGCCCTTTGGTTTTTCCTACCCTTTCTATATTTCACTTAGTGAAGTCCCTATCCTTTACATTCCTCAAGCCTGAAAAAGATACCCCTTTCGGACAGAACCCCCCTCCCTCCCCCCCCCCCCCCCTCCTGAGACCGTCGCGCCTCCGGGTCGTTGGCCCCTTTCGTTCTGATTGTCCCCTCATGGGACAATTCACTTTGACCACGTGGGAACAAAACTCGATCACAGACAAAACCAGTCTCAGCTGTCTCGTGTGAACACTCAAGGAGCCTGTTCTCGGGTCAAAGTTTTGTAACAACGCCTTGCAACAAATCCCAACGTAAGTGTAAACGTACATAAACAGGCGACTCTTAAAGATTCAGTCTTATATATCAAGCAGAGTGCAAAACACTGGTCGATAACGTATTAATTTCAGCTGGATATTTACCACTTGTAAGATATTAAATAACAATTCTGATTGATTTAAGTTTTTGTAAAACCGTGGTAAAATCAATTACAGTCAATTCTCTCATAGCGACCACTTCTCGTAAGCCACCACCTCCCGTAAGTGACCACTTCGAAAACTACCGTTTTGTTTCTCAGTAAAATACTGTTTCAAGAGCTCTTTCATAAGCGATCACCACTCGAATTTCTTAAGGGACCGCGACCACTTTTTAGGCCAGAAATTTGCCATGTTCTTTTGTTTTCTGTTTCCGGTAAGCGACCACGCAACATAATTACGTATGATCTTTAGTAAGTCATTACTCAGAAGTGACAAAAATTCAATTTTTAAGGACGCTACCCCGGACTGCTGAGCTCAAGTGTAACATGAGACACATTGACAAGTACTGTACACTCTAGCGCAAGTGAAAAAATCAAATAAATTAGTTTCTATTTGCGTAATTTTAGCTGACAAGGTAATATTTTTTTTTTATGTAATTAATCAAACAATCCAGTATTAGGATTATTTTCTTGATCTTTCCCGTAAGCGACCACTTTGTCGTGCCCTAAGGGTGGTCGCTCACGAGAGAGTTGACTGTATTAAAACCTGGATCATTGAATAATGCAATTCCAGTGATTTGATTGGCTTAGCGGCCATGGTATATGTTTTTGAATTTCTTGCCTCCGCTCGCCTGAAAAACGCCAAAAGATAACGCCTGTTCTGCAGGCTACATTAGACCCATGCCAGAGAAATAGACACCATTAAATTGTCTTCTGGTTGTTCTTGCAAAAGCGAAATCTGCAAGATCTTGCAATATTTCTTGATTGTTTTAAATAACTCGCGCTTGTTGGATATGAGATGATTATAGCCAACTCGGCGCTACACGCATCGTTGGCTATCTATCATCTCATATCCAAAGCGCGCTCGTGGAATAATTGTTAAGTATAACTCGGTAATAACACTTTAGAATGCAAATGAATTACCAACCAATGGGTGGCCGGGGAGAGGAGGGAGGGGGGGTATTGGAGCCCTGAGTCTTAAGATTTCTCAAATTGGAGCCTGGACAAAAATGCTGATTCTGGCTAAATGTAGCCCTGGAGTAAAGCCATGGAGTCTTAAAGCCCTGATTTTCTTCTCTTGGGGCCCTGTATTTTCTGGCCCGGATCCCTAATCCCCTTTGGAAAGCTCAAAGGTGACATTGGTCCGGTCCCTATTGATCAAAGAGAGGATCCGTCCAGAAGACACTGTATTCCAACTAGTTGGCAAGTTGGATATGTGATGATAGATAGCCAACGAGGCGCTACGTGCCTCGTTCCTCATTGGCTATAATCATGTCATCACCGCCAACAAGCGTGAGTGGAATAATTGTTTTATTAAGAACAATCAAGAAATATTGCAAGATCTTGCTGATTTCGCTTTGTAAGGACAATCAGAAGACAATTTAATGGTCTCTTTTTCTCAGGCATGGTATAATGGCTCATATACCATGGCCGCTAAGCCAATCAAATTCCTGTATATGCATTATACAATGATCCAGTTTTTAATAATATATGTTATCCACTGCATAGTACCCTAGTACCAGAGATTTTCTCTCTGTCAAACAAAGCAAAGAAAGGGACAATGTGCCGTCTACTTGTCGCTGGATAAGGGCATGTGCTCTTTAAGCAACAGGGGCTAGTATCGATAATGATGATGATGATGATGATGATGATGATGATGATGATGAAGATGATAATGATGATGATGATGATGATGATGATGATGATGATGACGATGACTATGACAAGGATGATGATGCTGTAGAAAATGAATTTAAACATTTTGGATCACTACTGGACAACTTCACGTAGATATAAAATCACGCTTGTGACACAATTAATTAACACACACGTTTATACGTTCGTGTTTGACAAGAAGCTTACGTTTATTTCCTTAAAGTTGCTTTATACTCTTTGCGGCTATGTATTAAACCCTCAGGGCGCAGAAACTTGAAAACTACTAAAATAAAAAAATAATTGGTTAACTCATTTTAAGCCTCAAAGACTACCGACAGGTAACATATTTTCCTTCTGTATAATAACAGTGTCGCAAATTTGAAAACTAACTATCACCTGTCAGAAGCTGACTTGATATTCAAACAAATTCTCCTAACCAGTGCTACATTAAATGTATGAAAACCATTAGGGAGAATTTTCAAATTGAGACTTAAAACACCTAAAAATGGTTAAAATAAACCAAAAAACCTAATAATGGTTTCCACATACATGATTATTATTATAGTTATTATTTTTTATCAATACTGTTCTACCTGAGACCAGTGCAACTGTTAAACATTAAAACTCTTCCCTTACAAGCTTTCCCCTTCAAAAAACAAGCATTTACATGTATGTTGTTACACAACCTTAACAAAGTTTGCTTGGGTTCATATTTGCAAAACAATGATGTACACTGGAAATTAACAAGGCCTCCGCGTGTTAGCTAGGAGTCCAAAGGTTTTACTGTACACAGCCTCTTCAAGATAACAAGTAATCATGCAGACACCAACATGCATAGCCACTATAACTAAAAAAGCCTATCATTAAGGTCTGGGGGGATTATTCATTTTTATCAATATTCCTCAATGAAGTTGGGGGGGGCGCGGTGGGGAGGGGGGTGAGGGGTGCAACACTTATTTCAAATAACATGTGAATTTTGAACAAAGCTTTTAAACTTTTTCTACATGTAACTAACCGAAGGACAGCACTACATGGTTTACAAATCAGTAATGCTATGTACTTTTTACCTTGAAACAATGATACCTTCTACATTGAAGGCCAATTAAGTTTCCCCATAGACCAAGTGACCACTGTGTTCTCACTATAAGTAATGGCTGACTTTTGAAGTATTTCATGGCTAGTGAAAAGTTGTCGATGGGGGGGGGGGAGGGGCTATTACAAAATCTGACCTCTACATGGGGAGGAGGGGAGAGGGGCCTTGATGAAGCTTTTACACTGTCTTTCTATCTCACTTCTGGGATTTGTTGATGTGGAGCTGTGCAATGCTTTAAATACACTGTTTACTTCAAAATGATTGCCATGGCCAAGAAAATGCCAAAATTCCACCTTTTTCACTATTAAAAGGGTTATATCATGGGGATTTTGGTGTTTTTTTCAGAACTGTCAGTGTCACATTAACACCCAATCACCTTGCTCAAAAAAGAAATACCTAACTTCTACACCTGCAAGGAGACAATAAATCAGTTGATATGTCATTGTTTCATGATTTTATAAAATGCAAAAGAAGAAAATTATACGTTTCCAAGTTGTAAACAATTTCCTAGATGATATCTGTTCCCAAGGAAACTCGTTAATTAATACTTTAGTGGTAAAGTAACTTTTTAGAAAAGCTGGTCAGGATTAATTTCCTTTCTTGGCATGTGGCTGCCATTTTGAATTAGGTGTAAAATAAACTTTCTAGCCTGAGGGCGCCACAGAACTTTTCTACATGGAAACAACAGAATAAAGCATTAAACCCAAAAGAACAGAGAGGGAGACTCCCCTTTGAAGATTGATGCCACTGTTCTGAGGGCTGGTGACACTTTCCTGTGTTGTTACTGGTACTTTTGTACAGTTACCTCTATCGCAATGAAGCTGGCAACTTTCTGCAGCACACTGGTAAAAGCATTCTCCATCACAATATTGGTCGCATTGCTTCACACTTGAAGAGCACGTCATGGTGCACTTTTGTCCACTTCTGCAAGTCTGTTGACATGCCTGTGAATGACAAGTCAACACTGATCCACCCGACTGTTCACAGTACGCAGCATCCTTGGTGCAAGTCATTTCAGCACAATTGGCACCACTAAGGCAGTTCTGGTTACAGGTACCTCCACTGAGTCCACAAGAAAGAGATTTACAGACAGAACCAGGACGGCATCGCTGCAAGCAGCGGTCAATCGAGGCACGACAAACCATGGAGTCGCATGCGCTGACATTGCATGTCTGTTCACAATGGTTGATCGGTGACACCTGTTCGCACAGGATGGAACATGGCTGTTGGTTGCAGCCATACTGAGAGCATGTGACATTGTTTGCGACGTCATCACATGTGGATTTCTCATTTGCTGAGTCAACTAAGATCCCAGCAACGGACAACAAAGTGATCACCAACAGGAAGAGTGCCATTCGGACTTGCAAGTTGGGGCAACTTAGAGATCTATAGAAGGAAAAGAAATCCAATAAATTAAAAGTATTATACTTACAGAGTAATTATCCATCAAAGAACTCAGTTGTATAACACAACTCAGGAATAAGTGACACACCTTTATTTGTGCATCACTGATATATTCCCATGGAGTTTGAAACCTGTTAAAGCTCAGGGCCCAGTTGTTCAAAGCCCAAATAAGCTAATCCTGGGTTAACGTGAAGTTTGATTCGAGTTCAATTACTAATCAATAAGTATTTTTCCAAAAGATTTGACTAAGACTTTTCTTTACCTTTAGCTAAAAATCAGCTTTTAAAACATTTTTAATGAGCGAGATGAAATCCTTGGTTAACTTTTAACCGGGGATTAGCGTTTATCACCTTTCGAACAACTTAAGGCACAGAAATATATTACACACTTTCTTTGAACAGTTAACTGTGCTCGGTTAACTGCGTGCTGGCTGTATTTGTTTGGGTTGTTTTATTTAATTACAAGGGATTTTGGGGGTATTCCAAAAAAAAAGGAATGAGAAAATTAATGGTATTAATAGGGTATGTAAGTGGACATTAAGCTACAAAAGTGAACTGCACAAACAATCCATTTTTTTCTGTTTTCTTTGTTTGTCCTTCAATCTTTTCTGAGGTTGGGGTTTTTGGGTTTAATTTTGGTTAAGAAGATTTTTTTGGGTTTAGTTATGATCTCATTCACACTTACTTTTAACCCAGAAACCCCCCCCCCCCCTCCCCCCCCCCCCCACCACCACCGATTTAAAATAGTGCAATAAAATGGAACCTGTATTAAGCAGCACCATACATGGAGCTGTCACCCTCTTCTAAGTGGTCAGTTGTCAAAGTCCCAAAAATGACCTCTCATATAATTACTGTACTTCTGATCTCTATCGAACTGTCTCCTCTGTAAGTAGTCGTAGTCACCCTTTACTAAATCTCAATAAGTTGTTTCTTAATTGTCTTGACGTGTTTCTAATGGGGACTTTGTAAAAGAAAAACACTTAAATGGAGAAACAAATTAAGCCCTGACAGGTAATTTAATATCTAACAACTTGCAGGTGACTGCTGGAACTTGGCATTAATTTGATGTTTTATATTAGTCCATTTTTGTGTCTACGGCTTCTAGAGAAGCGTAGACACTATGTCATCGGGTTGAGTGAAAGAGTGAAAGAGTGTAAGAGTGTAAATGCCACAGGAATCCCAAATGGAATCCTATCGAAAGCCGACGCTAATCCTCGAATGACCGAGATCTAAGCGATTGTATTTCCGGAGGGGGGTGAATAGGTCTACGGATCGGCGGATTTGGTTAATATTTTAGCCCGGATTCTGGATTCAGAGCAAAATTTTAACGGATCTGCGGATCCTATGATCACAGCGGATCGCGGTTTTATCCAGTTTTGGGGCCCGGATTTTGGATTTTGGTTGTTAGGAAGTTCAAGTTTGCTCTTTTTTCTCGTATCTGCAAGATTTTATTTCGATACAGACGTTGGTTACATAAATATTTCGTTGATAGTCATCCTCAACGCTAAAACACAATATCACGCGAGGCAACTCCAACAAATGAAGTCGCTTTGTATCTCGCGTATCATCTAACGCGGCAAACAATTTGCGGATTCGGATTTAGTTGATTTTTTGAGCGGATCGACGGATTCAGCCATTGATTTTAGCGGATCGGCGGATTTACATACCCCTATTCACCCCCCTCTTTCCGGATCAGTACAATGGCGACAATACGGTAAATAATGTTTTCCGATGTTGATTTGCTTTTTACAAATAGTTTACAGTCAACCCAGGTCACGCGTGAACAGTATTTTCAAGAATGAAATGAACATTCGAATTTCTCTCTGTAATGTCCGACGTGGGAATGTTGGACATTTCGCTGGAAATCGTTCTGAAAAAGACGCATTAACTGGAAAAAAGATTCAAAATACTTGGGAAACAATTGTTATTCTTGAAATATTCAATTTTGCAATGTAAAAAAAATTCATAGCTTTATACCGTCAATAAGCTAGGGAAATTTATACGGGAACTCTGAAATCTCGTTTGCGATTTTCAAAACTGACATGTAAATTTCAAAACTCCGTTCAAATTTCAAAAATATCGTTCACGCGTGACCTGGGCTGACTGTAAGCGATGATTTGAACCAGAATTCTGTAACTTCTGTAATTTTCATCGCAAACGTACCCGAATTTACTGCGAGTGATCGCTTTGAACAAACACGGAGTGTTTTCAAATTTTACATGCGTGTTTGCACACACGCAAAAAAAACTGAAAGTTTTTTGCCTCTAATAACAAATGCATCGTTTATTTCAATAAAATGTTTTGTTGGAAAAGCTTTTTGTTGATTTTTGTGTCTTTGTCAATTCATATATGCGTTTGAGAAGCGACAGATGCTGGATGCGCAATCAAGGACAATTTGCATAAGCGGATTGAAATTTGATATGCCAAAGGTCTTCATCAACACGCCGTGAATTTTAGCAATTTTTGCGTTCAAGTGTGTTTTTCGGCAAATGATTAATAGGTAACCATATTATTTTACGTCAGAAAACATTTGTTTTTAACCGCTCTAAGAAAACGTTAATTTATGCGAAAACTATGGAAACACGACAGGAGTCAAAGAATGATACTTGCCATTCATAAGTTCAGTATAGATTAATTAATAGTTTCTGTTGCATTTTATGCCTACGTTTCAGATTAGAACTTTGCTTTCAGTACTTTATGTTTAGAACTCTGCTGCATTGCTTTCAGTACAAAGTTGTGGTTCACGTTGTAAGATTATATAATATATTGTTTATGTTAGAATAAAGTTACAGTTCTCTTCAAACAAAATGTTTGTGGTAAACAATACCAGCTTAATCTCTTCTCACCAGTATTCTGTGCAACATTTTTACAACCATTTTTTATCTCTATCCTATTTCCACTCCTCCCTCTTCGTTTTCTTTTCAGTCTTATTTCCCTTTTCTTCAATTCTTTTATATCACATTTCTACACCAGTGCTGCAGTAGACACATGCAGTCTGAGACTGCCTATTTTTATGCTATGTTGTCCTTTGTAATGCCATATTATAGTTGCAGTTTCTTAACCAAGTGACTTATTTGAGAGCGCTTTTGTGCATAAACTGTAACATTGGGTTACCAAAATTAATATGAAAATGGAATGAATTGGAATGTTTTTTATGTGTGTTTGACATATATTCTGTGCAGCCTGTATTCTAGTAGCCATTCTCCAAGGGTGACCGCTTTAAAATACAGGTTTGACTGTATCTTTAAGAAACTTTGCGCTTGTTTGTTTTGAAGTGTTAGCCAATTAAGTTCAACATATCCAGTTACTGTTTGATCCACTGCTATATTTGTAAAACCATGCAGAGTTCTGATGGCGTTGCTCAGTTACTGTTGTTGCAATTAATACGCTTATTTTAGGATCTCATTTTACTTTTAAAATAACCCTCTATTAAAAAAAAAGGGCAATTATACCAAATAAGTAGTCCTTGTAACTATAATCATGTATATTTTTGCATCTTTGTTTGAGACATTTGCAAGTCTGTAAAATTTCAAGGCCCCCCTCAAAAAGTTAGCAAGTACTGCAAGGTGGGTTACTCGGGTATAAACGTGACAGGGGGGTCCGACGTTTTTTTTTTGGGTCTAAAATTGTCAACTCCTGTATTTTTTTGGGTCTGAAAACTCTGCGCGTATTTTTTTGGGTTCGAATTTCCGCCAGGCTAATAGTTCTTATGCAATTCAAGCCAATGGGTGCACAATTTAAGGTCCATGTATTTTTTTGGGTGCAAAATATTAGGCTCTCCCCCCCCCCCCCGTCACGTTTATACCCGAGTAACCCACCTGGGGCTCAATGCCATAAAAACAAATATATGGTGCTGCAATTTAATTATGTTGGAAGGGCTGCGACCATGCACAATCCTTTGTTTTGATGTTCATACTACAGTTGAATATCTTAACAGGAACATTTCCATTGCCCAGTAGTTCCAACACAACTCAAAATCTATTGTGGTTTGTGCACAGTCAAGGCCAATAATGCTAACAAAAGCATATATAACAAAGAAGTTTGTCAGGCTTCATAACCATTGCATAATTAATAAATACAATGAAACACTCTTCCTTTTCACTATTACTTAAAAAAATAATCCATTGTGAAGCTGCAGGCTTCATCATATTTTCTGTCGACGAGTTTAGTCATGACTCCTGATGAAAACAACCAAATTCACGCTGGCAGGGAAATTAAACCCCGCAACACAAAATGGCAGATGTCAGGATAATTTCATACCCGTAATTTATGCTAACCACACATTGTAGCTAAAAATGGATCATTATTATACACAATAAAGCTTGTACTTATAACAGAAGAGTTACTCTACTCTGCTCACGCGATTCGGGCAGAGTTTTGCAAAGTTGAAATCGATGATCGAGCTATCCAGAGTTTTAAACCCACAACGAGTTCGACCAAACCGATTGTTGATATAAACGACCCGGGGTAGTCAATCGATAAAATTGATACCGGAAAATCATTCGATAAATCGATATCTATCGATAAATTGAACTTAAACGATATCGATTTTTATCGGTCAATCGATAAAATTCGATACTCACACGCCGACGAAGTGTTAATGTTATCAATTTTATCGGATTCATCGATCTTTATTGAATCGATAAAAATTATCCTGTTTCCGTTGAGGGAGCGTTTGATTGTGACTCTTTAACTGTAGATTTCAAAAGCGGCAATGAAATGATTTGTTGTCAAGCACTGTACAAGAGACTAAAGAGACTGCATTATGATTTTCTTCCTGATTTTATTGCTCGATTTACCGGGTTCGATTAGAAACGTAAACTATTTACTCAAAAAATCACGAAAATCTGTCCCTTTAAAGACTGGGTGAAAGAGCAACGAGCGTGCGATTGTGTTACATTAGCAAATAAATAAAACAGTGAAATAATCAACCAGGGATCTATATCGGATTTCAAATACAATACACCCTGAGTAATAAGATGAAGCAATTTTTTATCGTTTAACGATCAGGAAAGTTGTTATCAGTGTCTCTGCGAATTCTTTAATATCTTTCGGTGTTTCCGTTTCGAAAATTGGAACGATAATTCAGTTTCGATAAATTAGATATTTATCGATAAAATCGATAGCCCTGATTCAAAAATCGATAATTATCGATTACTCACAACGAAATCTTTTATCGATTTTTATCGAATTTCGAAAAAATTAATCGATTTTTATCGATTGTTATCGAATGCTATCGATTATCGATATTATCGATTGACTACCCCGGGAAACGAGTATAAAGATTCAAACATTCCCAGTAAGCTTAAATTTTCACGTATTACAGTCGAACCAGGTCAAGCTTCCCCCCCTAGATTCTATTAATGAATCTATTATTTGAAAATTGAACGCGTTAGTCGTTTCAAGTATTCAAATCAAAATTTGATTTTTGATTGGATTATACGAACAGTGCATGAAACCAGAAAACCAGGAAGCCCGCCGGAAAACCCCCCTCAACATATTCAAAGCGGAAATTCTTGATTTATATTATAGTATTTTCCAAAAACCAGATTTCTCGTGACTTGCAGCAGTCAACGCGTACTGTCAGAAAGAAAATTCGCCATTTTCAACCGGGCATGGTGTAAGTGGGTCCTGTCGGGTAAGTTTAAACTCACTAATGATCAATAAATGGACATTTTACGTTTGTGCACTGGCGTTTATTCCGTTAGTTATTAAAAAAAAAAAAAAGGATTGGAAGCGATTTATCGTAATAAGCGGTTCTCTTTTTGAGGTATATGCAAATTAATTTAGCGAAAAGTATGCGAACTCTAAGTGAAAGATGTTCATTTCAGTTGACCCTCGACAATGGCTATGACCTTCGGCATATGTGTTTCGCTATTCTTCGCGGTATAATGGACAGTCTGATAAAATATATACCATACTTTTTCATGCTACAAGGTGGGTAATGCTATACATGAAAGATAAATTGGAATTTTTCAGCCCGACTCAGTTGCAAGCGCTTGACTTTGTGCTCTTGCCATGACCGAATTTGCATAATGAACGTGTCAACAACATGCGGGAACAGTTTGAACGAACGAGCTGTTTCAAATGTACTGTAGTTTGAATTTTACAGGCTATTGCTTTCACTGTTAGCGCGGATCAATGTTCAAATTAAAAGCCAATAAAAATCGAATTTTAATTTGAACTTGATCCTCGCTAACAATGAATGAATGAATGCATTCTTGACTGTAAAGCTTGTCAACTTTCCGCAATACATAAGCTTAACCGATTCGCCGGTTTCAAATACACACATCGCCTATTTAACAACCTAATCTTAGGCCGTAAGGGACAAAAGCTGCTTAAAAATATAATTTAGAAGCGAAAATCTTGCCCCAATTTGAGCGCTTGTATTTACGTGACCTACGCCTATGCTCTAAAAGAATTTCATACTAGCATTGGAAAACACTACTTTCTATTGATTAAAGCTCCCATAAAACATCTAAAACTGGCTTACAAGGGTTATGATCAAAAAGAAAACATATTATGTCAGGGAACGAATACTGATAAAACCTACCTGTCCAAGATACGCGCAGCTGAAGGAAAGGGAAGGGTTTGCATAAATTAACTTCCATGCATGTGACATCTCTTCAACATGAATCAACCGGAAGCGGAAACAGGCAATATTTGCAAGGCACCATTTTTGTTAGCCTCCCACGCAGACGTTCTTAGGGGTTTGTCAGGAACGTGTGACGAACCCCTAAGAACGTCTGCGTAGGAGGCTACATTTTTGTGGTCAGGTTCTGGAACTTTATAGTGTGTTTTCAATGCCATAGGGATTCTCCCACAAAAATTTTCTTCCTCCCAACAACTTTCAGCATCTTTCTCGCTATAGACGTCTGCCTCAAACGGGAACCGGAAATAGGCAACTATACGATATTCGATATGGGAGTTGATGATAGTTAATATCAAACAGAATTTTGTCACGATCGAAGCGAGTTTTCCGCTTGAGTACAGGTCCTACACTGACGTGTATGAAAGGAGGTAAGGTTTTTTTTGCGTATTTAAAACCGAAACGTTCAGCTATATTATTGATGAGTCATTAACGAAGTGTAGCCAGAGTAGCTCCGAGTGCATTCTGCGAACTCCGGGAAGAATCGAAATCGATCGGCGAATCTTGCGAATCGGAAAATCGGAGGGCGGAACTTGGAGAATCGTTTTTACTATTTAGGCCATTTTATACTATTGTACAAAATCATAACAAACATTTTATCCGGGCATATTCAATTACGATTAAATTAACTACTACTTTAATTTAGGTCTATTTGCGGTCTCACTCTATTCATTTCATCCGTGCATTTCATTTTCTGATAGCTTTACTTCCAAGCCTAATGTTAATATTTGAACCACTTTGGATGGCCACTAGTCCCGGGGGGGAGGGGGGTACTTCCATATAAGAGGCTAATGGGGATGTGCCGCTGGATGGGGTCGCATTTTCACGACTGGATTGACTAGAATGGTGTTTCATTTTTAATAGAGTTACTAGAATGGGGTCGCACATTTTCGGATTTTTGGGGTAAGAAAATTATATTAAGTAGGGATTCAAATGGTCTCGGTAAAAAGTTCAGAAAGTTGTTGTTTATGTAATGTAACAATTACCTTGCATTACATTCTGTTCTTGAAAGTAGATGCATAAATAGAAAGTGACTTAGTTGGAATCGCGAAAATTACATTTTCCTAAAAAGTGACTAAGATGGGGTCTATAACTGGCCACAAATTAGACTATAATGGGGCAGGGGCTCTGAGAGGCCAGCGGCACATACCCAGCAAAACTGAACCCAAGTACCCCCCCACCCCCCCCCCCCCCCCCCTGGCCACTAGTACTAAAAAAAATGCGTGACGAGCCGAAAGAAAGCCTGCGTATTTGGCTAGTTTCTACGCTGAATCCTAACAATCACTTATCTGCCTGGAGCTTACCTCGAACTCAAACCTGGTGAACTAGCTATTGAATTTGTTCGATTGTATATACGAACAATGCTGGAAAACACAACAAATGATGAGTCGGAAGGCATGCTAAATTCGCCATATTCTTTTTTTCTTCGTTAGATTTCCACATTTGCTCTCACTGGTAAGAATGGCGTTATTGTTTGTGCTTTTTCTGTTAAGCACTACCAGAACCACAGTTGAGTCTGCGAGTAACAAAACCAGCTGTGATTCAACGCCAAACAATACCACCTGCTCGCAGAGTGCTTGCTCTCCACACTTCTGCGGCGTGACGTCATCATATGAACGTCGTGAGCAGGAATGTGTGGGAAGCAACTGCGAAGCCTTGGTTTGTAGTTCATCTGTGAAGAGCTGCTTGCAGAACTGTCGTAGCAGCGTTTGAAAATCCTTAAAGTGCGACGCTAGTGAATGCTTCCAGAGATGCAGTGGTGGAGATTGTGCCGTCATGAAGTGTCCGAAGAATGCCACTTACTTTGAGCAGACATCAGGCAAGGAGATGTTCTGTGAGGCGGGGAGATGCATACAGGGCTGCCCCGGGGGACACTGCAACATGACTTGTTCGTCTACTGTGAAAGAGTGCAGGCAATCTTGTATTGGGGGAATATGCGTCGTGCAGTGTGATGCAGAGAAGTCCTCGCTGGATTGCTCAGGGGGAATTTGCACAAAAATCAAGTCAGCTTCGACTTCAGAACCTTCAACTCCCAGCCACACAACCAAGGAAACAGTTTACAAGGATACTCCCACAGGTGCTGCTATGAAGATTCCGAATTCGTTTGTTTGGGCCTTGATGCTGTATTGGTTGTTTTAGTTTAAACCAACCGTACAGTTACCACTTCCCTGCTAGCGGAGGCCTCTTTTCCGTTGTATTCGCTCAGTTCAGCGAATACAACGGAAAAGAGGCCTCCGCTAGCAGGGAAAGCTACCACTGGGCTGGCAAAGAAAAAAGTCAACTGAGCATGTATGTTTAAAAATTAAACAAGTTAGCTTTCAGGACACAAAAATACATTTAAGCGTACAAGCTTTCGACCCCTTCGCGGAATCTTTGTCAAGTAGTGATATATTAATTTTTGTAACGTGACTTAAGGGGTGGTGTGACAAAATGTCCAAAAAGACCGCTGGTAGGTCGTAACCGCCGTCTCGACTGAGAAAGGTCTGGGCCTCTGCCTCTTTATGGGTTTGACCATGTATGGATTTGGATACACCGATTCACCGTAAGACCGGAAGTTGCATGAGAGCGAGGCCTAAGGGCCGTCGAACGCGCGAATCTCAAATCAACAAACATGGACGAAAGAGCTTTACAAGAGATAGACTTAAACCTTACGCCAGACGACATCCCATGCTCATCTGTTGAAAATGTAGATGATATCAGCAAGTGGACGATACCACAGCTAAAATTCTGGCTCAAATGCAGAAGGCTAAACCAGCAAGGATTAAAGAAAGACCTCGTCGAAAAGTAAGCTTTGTAATTTTACTGTCGGAAGCGGGCGCCGCACGTCGCAATATTTTATGTTTCCAATATCGTTTCCAATGTTTTTTTTTTTGTTTGTTTGTTTTTTCAGAGTAAAAGCCTTTAACTCGATCCCTTACTACAGGGATAGAGTTTACGACCCTGACCCAGAAAGAAGTTACACGAAGGCAAAGCTTGAAAAGCTCAAGCGATCGAATGCAACAGTTGAGAGCGCGGCAAAACAAACCAGCCCCAACAACTCACCTTTCGATAGCTTTCCGCCGGACGAATCTACACAATTTTCGGAAGACTTTTCTATTCTGCCTTCGTTTGTGCCAATGGATGCGTTCGAACAGGTTAAAAATTCTGGTAAATCAATTAAGAAATTTGCCAATGCAGAGGTTGTGATAAACTCAAACGACAAAGGCCTTCGCATGATGAACTTTGTGCATGATTTACAGGTGTATAACAACCCAGAAAAGCGTCATATTTATTTGCGTGCCTGCTGTTGGGCTTCCTACAGAAGGAACATTAAGTACAAGGTAAAATTAGTTTTAAACCAAAATGAATCCCCGAAGATTCTGGCAGCAAAATGTGATAGGCAGTGCCCAGCCTCCAATAGCGGTGTTTGCTGCCATGTGATGGCTCTCATTTGGAAACTAGAGGATATGACGAGAAAGTCAGAGCTACGAGATTTTACTCCTGACAACAGATGCTGTACATCAAAGCCAAGGCAATGGGGGAAAGGGCATAAACGAGAAGTGGAGTTCCACCCAGTGATGGCTTCAAATGTGATAAAACCAAGACATTCCTCTGACTTACCAGGCAGGAAGAGAAGAGGTGTCCAATCACAATTTTACGACCCAAGGCCACCCAAATCTCGGAAGCTTGATGTTACTGGTATTATCAAGCTTAAACGTGACCTTCAGAACATAAACCCAAATATACCCTTTGCAGCCATGCTACCAGAAGAAAAGTCAATTTCAACTGTAATGACTCTGGTTGGCACAGTTGCTAAAGGTTCAACAATTCACAAGCAACTCCAAGACTATGCCACTCCCGGTTTGATACCAACCTCTATCAGTAGCAACCGACCGGCTGTTCAAGTAAATTGGAGTCCTGTATGTAGTACATCACATACAACTGAAGAACTAACAGCCAATCACGACCAAAGGGAAAAAGACCAAAGTTTAAATGATGGATCTCCTGGCCCTTCAATCACTCATGTGCAGAGAGAATCAGCTATGCCACACACTTCTGAGCCACATGTAACTCTTCATGGACAACCCAATGGTAACCCCCATTTGCAGGAGGAAGAAGTTTCTATAGGCAATACTAAAGGACAAGAGCAGGCAATTCCAATTTTTGCTAACAGAGGAGCTGATCCCTATCACACTCAAGCAAAACAAACAACACAGGCCAAAACATTATTTATTGAAACTCTTACAGATGAGCAACAACGAATTGAAATGGCAACAAGAGGGCAATCACTCAACCCTACTTGGTTTGAACAAAAGCAGAACAGGATAACTGCCAGTATATGCAAAGATGTATTTACCCACATGCAAAATAAAGGGGCAAAGATTCCAGAAAATATAATTAAAAGAATAATCTCAAAAGGAATTCTTTACAAACACGTGAGCTATTCCCAAGCTAAACACCTTAATTATAAAAGTAAAGGTATGATCTATGGCATTGAAAATGAGCCTGTGGCAGCAATTTTATACAAAGAATACCTTTTATCATTACCAGACATCAAGGAAGTAACACTTCAAGAGGTTGGCCTGATTTTAGACAGAAATAGCAATGTCCTTGCAGCAAGCCCCGATAGAATTGCAACCATAGTATATTACAATGGTACCATTGAGCATAGAAATGTAGAAATAAAATGTCTGGAGTCAAAGCAGGATATTTCACCCGAGGTTGCCATTGAACAAAGCCAAAAGGAAGCTAGTTTCCCATTTAGGAAAAACAATTCTTTCTATGAAGTGAAGGATAAGCATAAGTATTGGTTTCAAACACAGATGCAAATGGGCATCTCTACACTTCCACTGACTGACTTTGTCATTTTTACTAGCTCAAGATATCCTATTTTAGTTCTGAAGGTAACATTCTCATCCAGATGGAGTAATGAAATTAAACCTAGTTTACTTGCTTTTCATAAGAAATATATTGCAAACAACAGTTAGTGACTCTTGGACTAAGAAAGAATATGAACTCTTCATTAAGATAACTAAACTTGTAACCTCTCAAAGACGTATATCAATTTGCTATAGCAAAAGGAGGACATTTTATCAAACTCTTAGTATATAGTTTTGAAACGTTTTTGCCTTTAGGCAAATGTTGTGTTTGTTGCTCCTTGGATTATTTAAGTCTTGGATGGAGGGGACTCCCATAGAAAAAGTTATGGAGGTGTTTTGTCAGAAATTTTGAAACAGACCTTAAAAGGTATCAGAATGTTCTTAAAAGGGTGCATCTCAAATTCAATTTGGCTCCTAAGTGGATAGGGTAGACAGTGTTTCTGACAAGTAATTCCTGGTACCTAGAAGGTACCAAGATAACTGGTTATGACATCTTGGTGGCCATTTTAGACTTAAAAATTGAAACTTTTTTATGGGACTTCCCTCCACCTCTACTCTAAACAGAAATTATTGGATTTTGAAAGTTGACTAACAAAGCACATACGGTCCAGATTTGATTAATAGATCCATAAGTAGAAAGGGGCAAAACTTGATTAAATATATGCCAAGCTTTTATACGTTTGATTGCTCTTTCAACGTGAATTCGAACATTGGCTATACTCATGGTTTCAAAACACTGGCTTTCTGTAAACTGGTCAGTTGAAGAAAATCTCTTTGGAGGAATATACAAACTCCCTCCTCTGAGGGCTATCAGGTCATGGATTTCAAAGCCTTTGTCTGCAAGGTATTGATCTCCCATTTCAATTAACTGGCAGAAGTTACTTCTTTCCACAATTTCTTTATCACTTATTCTTCCTGGATATAACTGACTGATAAATGTTATCCAGCCACTAGGTGAAATGCATACTAGCCCTTTAAACGTGTCATGAGATTTATAATCTGAGTACATCTCTGAATGCTTCTGATAGTCCCTGGGCAGTTCACATTTCAACTCTGTGCAATCTAAAATTCCTCGTACATTTTCATATCTACCCTTAAATGAATCTGGCAAGTGCTCCTTTACATTCTCTTTTGAAGGCCACACAGGCAAACTTCCCAACATAATGTAAAGGTAGTTTGCCCACGTAACAAAAACATCCGACACAGTACTTACAGACACACCAAATCTGTGCGCCAAGTCACGCTCGAATAATCCAAGACGCACCCTGGTTAAAAACAACCACAGCTGGTCAATGGGCTCCATTTCTCGCTTTCTATTTCTTTCATTTTTCTGTTGCTGTAGGAAAGGAAATGGAACACTAGGATCTGCATGGTCTGCTTTCACTTTGGCACGTGCATTTTTCCAACTGATCAGAGACTCAGAGCAAGGCTTAACAAAGTTCCAAAATGCGATTAACGCTCGATAACTTTCAAATCCAGTGTAAAAGAAAATGTCGTCGTCATTGGATCCAAACCTTTCCAGGCCAAATTTACAAAGACAAAGTTTTTGCCTAAGTTCAAAATTCTCAGCAACCAAATCTCTTTCTGGCGCCAGTGGTTTGTCCTCTGAATCTTCCTCTTTAGGCTTACCATTTTTACATGTGTCGCCTGCTTCACTTGAGCGACTTGTGCTTTTTGTTTCTGATGACACCACAAAAGGTCGAACTGCGCTGTCTTCACGAGCTTTTGCTCTAAGGGTCCTTTCACTCGATTCTTTACAATTCGTTGACCAAGGAAAGACCGATGGAACAGCATTTTTCACAAGATCGTGCCTTTTGCCAGTGAGACTTTTTCTGTAATCCTCCGCGGTGAAATGTTCCGAACAGCAAAACAAAGATGTATTCGACGCAAATTTTTTGTCGCCACGTCTCATCTTAATACTCCATATCTTCCTCAGGCTTACATCTAACGGAAAATTGTGAAAAATCAAATCTTTTCTATTCTCTGAACGATTGTTGCACAGTGCAGCCGAGCAACACTTATGACTTGTGTCCGCCATGTTTTGCTACGATGGCCCTTAGGCCTCGCTTTCATGCAACTTCCGGTCTTACGGTGAACGCCATTCCTTTCTCAAAGCCACCAACGAATTCATTTTTCTGTGTATTTCTTCAATAAACAGTTTGATGATTGACGTCGACTGATGTGCCTTAAATCTGCGCTAAATAAATTAATCAACTTTGTTTAAAGAGGGTGACACTTAACAGACAAACCTTTGGTACTCACATTTAAGAAATAATTGCAATTTAGAAATGTTGTTTTTTTAAGGAGAGGAGAAAACCGGAGACCCGAAGAAAAGCGTCTTAGAGCAAGGACGAGAGCCAACAACAAACTGAACCCGCATATCCCCTGCAAGCAGAGGGCTCTGACGGCGAGAAGGAGAGTCTCTCTCATTTCTCGCCGTCAGAGACCTCTGCTAGCAGGGAACCACATATGACGCCGAGTCAGGAAATCGAATGGCCGGGCCACATTGGTGGGAGAGGAGTGCTCTCACCACTGTGACATCCCGGTCCGGTGGTTTAGTGCCGGTTAGCGCGTCGGATGTTCGGGTCGTTGGTTTCGTAGAGTCTAGGTTGGTCTCTTCATTGCTGTATTGTTTCTTTAGACAAGAAACCTTGCTCCACATTGTCTCTCTTTACCCAGATGTATAAACGGGTACCGGCGACATACCGCTGGGGGTAACCTTGCGATGGACACTAGCATCCCATCCAGGATGGAATAGCAATACTCGAAGTTACTTCATGCTACAGTAACTTGTTCTAACCTGACCATATGCATGGTTCGTTTTAGACCTTTACAATCCCTTGATATTTCAGATTTTTTTTACCTAAGGTTGTACGCCAGTAATTCCTTGTTTGATCCAAACAGAGCGATGATTTCCGTGACAATACCCCTTTAAGCTAGAAAAGGCTGAAAAGTTCAATGCCTCAGGCTCATGAGAATATTACAGTCGAACCTGTATTAAGCGGTCAACCTCGGGGAATGGATAAGTGGCCGCTTAAAACAGTTTGCACAGAATACCCGTCAGACGCAATAAAAAAAAATCCACTTTATGTCACTTGACTTTTATGTCAGTCGTTGACTCGCTAAGAAGTACAAACGTTAATTTCCTCGATTTGACGATTTGTGAAAATAACCTCGGAATTCTTACCTGGAAGGCTACTTATTATTTGTATATTTGAGTGGTTTCCTCTTGAGAAAGCCCAAAGTCAGGAGTGCTTGTTTACTACCGGGTCAAGGAAAGACCTCCTTGGGACTTGGTAATGAGTAACCGCAACCGCTTACTGTACATTGGTGGCCGCTTGATAGAGGTCAAAATTCCAGTATTGAGGGAAGTAATTCGGGGCTATGGAGGCTGCTTGATACAGTGTGACGCTTAACCCCTACCTCCTCTCCCTGAAGTGTCAGGAAATGTGACCAAATATTTACAGCGTCAAATTAACTGCGTGACACAAAGCTGTTCTTCATTCTGGCAGGACAATGACACGATTCTCAGAACGCCTTTAAGAATTTTGTCAACTAAAATCGATCAAGAATCACATGTTTCTATGCACTCTTAACCGGAACCGGAAAACCGGAAAGACACCTGCTCTGTTTTTAAAATGAGATTGGTGACTGTCATACTAATTTTATTCAACGCGAGGCTGCATGAGTGAAAAGGTTAGTATCCAAGGTTAATATCATACAGTATGATCTTAAAAAATTATTTTCTTTGCGGTAATTTCTTTTTTGTGTGCCAGTTTTGGGTAGATTATAAGAAGGTAGAATCGGTAGTATATGATTAAGCGATCGTTAGCCATCAAGCAAACGCTAAAACTTGATTTCTCAACGCGATTATGGCTGAGACAAACACAAACGTGGGTCGGTCGATCCACGCAGTGATAGTTTGCGCGCTTAAATTGCGCAAACCTGCGAGTGAATTTGCGCTCAATCAAGCTAACATTTGTTTTGAGTATCCGAAAACACACACTGAACACATTTCGGGCCTGCAAAGGTTCGCAAACTAATCAAACCAATTGCCGATGTAAAATTGATTATGTATGCATCCAACGGAATCATGCCAACGTCGTAGCGATAGCAAACAAATGAACTGCTTTCGATCGAACGTTTAAATCGTTGCATCGTTGAAGTCTCACGGTCGGACTAAACTCCAATGAAGCAATCTGTGTTCATCCCAAGACCACATCAATTCTGGACCAATTCGATTTTGAGCACGTCCTAAATGCCGACGATCGAAAAACTGTTATTTAAAAATGCATAGCAATGAGTTCAATCAGATAATACCCCTGGGACTCGTAATAACTCGATATTACGTATTATTATCCGCTGGGTAACGTTTGCTTGTGCCACTCGCTCAAAAACGTCGCGGCATACGCAGAAAATTGGACCATCATCCGCTCAGGTACACGATGGTAACTCTTGATCTTAAAAACAATTATTTTCATCGTGAATTGTCCGGTCAACAACAATACGCTTGTTACAATACGCGTGTTATTGCCGCCTTTCTCTTTCAGTGCAGGTGTATTCGTGCACTCGGCGACCGACCGTAACATTCGCCCGAGACTTCTGGCGAAATGACCGATGTACCGTCCCTTACCCAGTAATCGCATACAGCCGTACTAAGTTGTAAACAGAAAACCTGGCTCGGTTGTTCAAAGAGCGGATAACTGTATCCAGTGGATAAATCGCTATGTAGGGGATAAAATGTACTCCAGCCAACACATTTTACATTTTATCCACTGGATAGCGACTAATCGCGCTAGATAAAGTTATACGCTATTTGAAAACTGGGGCCTCATGTATAAGGTCCGTGTCAGGCTATGCCAAGAAAGTTGATTGATTGATTGATTGATTGATTGATTGATTGATTGATTGATTGATTTAACTGACTGACAGAGTGATTGACTGACAGATTGATTAATTGATTGATTGATTGATTGATTGATTGATTGATTGATTGATTGATTGATTGATTCAGTTTGCAATAAAAACTGTATCCCCGTTTATTTTTATAACCAAATGCTTCCCATGTGATTCGACACTTTATTCACATCAAACTTTATGATGCAAAGGAACAAGACACTTCAACTTTTTTTTTTCCTCTGATAGGTTGTTCAGTTGCACTGACACGCGAGGATGGCGCCGTTATTGTTTCTTGTCGTATTGTTGTCTGCCACCGGGTCCCTTGTCGACTGCTCAGGAAACCAGATCAAAAGCAGCTGCGACTCCATGCCAAACAATGTCACTTGCAATCAGAATAGTTGCTCCCAAGACCCGTGTCCGATGGTATGTGCCTTAGCACCATATGAGCGCTGTGTCCAGCAATGCAACGGAAGTACATGCAGCTCCATGATATGCACGAACATCGTAAGCAGCTGCTTGCAAAAATGTCCAGGCGGTGTTTGCCCGTCTCTGACGTGCGGTTCCAGTGTTTGCGTCCAGACCTGCGAAGGTGGGGACTGTGACGCCATGGAGTGCAAAGCCGAGAACACGACCTCATGCGAGCAAACATCTGGAAAGGAGATGATCTGTGATGCGAAGAGTTGCATACAGAATTGCCCTGGGGGAAATTGCAGCATGACGTGCTTGACGAATGTGAAGAACTGTGTTCAGGATTGCGCCGGTGGAGGGTGCAAATACCGGTGTGATGCAGAAACGTGCCGTCTGGTTTGCGCTGGGGGTAAATGCACACCCTTACCTTCACCTACACCCGTGCCTACACCTACACCTAAAGGCACTAGCGCCCATTCCCAAGCCTCGCTGGGTTTAGGTCTGTTGCTTGCAATGGTCGTGTTTCTGCATTGAGTGGAACCTGACTGAAGGTTTTTTAGGGGAGGGTTGGTTGTTACATGTTATTACAAGATCTGAGTTCATAAAATGGATGGTTAATGAGAAGGTCTTCACAGGAAGGAAGGGCCTAATAGAGCCTTACCTGCAAGATACTAAGTTCGTCCTTCTGACCTAAGGTAGCAACTGGAAGATATTTCGTTTTGTGGACGTTGCCAGTATTCAGGCCATGAGTTCTATATCTGCTAGTGAAAAAAATAAAGAGTAAAATTGCCATGCACTTCTTCATTTGCCATATTACATCCGTTTATCTTTGATTAGCATTTAGTTCTTTCTTTACTTATGGGATTTCGCTAACATAGTGTGAAGTCGTTATGAATCAAGATGGGGATATGTGATGGCTCGGCATAAGGCCGCGGTAATATATCATATCCCTCAGTCGGAGAGGTTTTCTCACGCAAACGAAATACTTGTTCTGTCATGAGTAACATTCCATGTACATAACAAATTTTAAGTACGTCATTCCAAATCAGTAGGACTTATGCTAGATTACATCGGATAATGAACAAGTTTGGCCGTTCTTTGAAATTTTCAATATACGCTTCACTTCATTGTCAACGGAACGAGATAAGAAAATGTACGAAAAATAGTATTAATGGTCTTCTCATTGCTCAACCTTGCCCAGACGCATGGGGAAATATGTCGAGGGGAGTACATTGAGCTGAATATATTCCACTGTACTTCTATTGTTATCAGTGCCGCTCTCCCCTTTAACAGTCAAAGCCGCCAGATGTTTAGTTTAAGTTTATATTGAATATATTCTCCCGAAAAGCACAAAGCTTAAGAAAACCGAGCACTGTAAAAAGTAAGAGAAATATTTCCGTATTACTCCATGTTGCAATAGTTGTAGCATCAGTCGTTTGCAGGACTAAGTATAGTCTGAGATGTCAGCCGTCCCACCCCCCCCCCCTCCTCCCCTCCACCCCCACACCCCTGGGCTGAGTTGCTCGAAGCATGGTTAGCGCTAACCATTGGTTAAGAGGTATTAAAACCTATAGGTTGTCATGGTATTTAACCCGCGTTAGCGCTAACCATGCTTCGATCAACTGGGCCCTGGAGGTTTGGGGGAGGAGACGGCTGACATTTTAGACTACACTCAGTATTGGACTGTATGGAAATCTTGGCGAAGTGTTTCCTTTAGCCACTTACCAGGCTGTGAACAACTGGAGCCTCGCTTGTTAACAGAGCCGACTTTCCATGAAACCAACCCAGGGAAACGAGTGTGTGGTTGGCCTAAACTGATATTGTTGTCGTTCTCTCTTTCGGCGAAAGCACTGGTAGTGGCTGTAGAACTGTCCTTATTAGCGACGACAGGAGCTAATTCTCTCCTGAAGTTTTGAGAGTTACATTGAGGGCTCGTCAGTTGTTTTTCTTTTTTCATGTTGTAACTGACAATTGAAAATATCCAGTTCAGTTTATCTTTATTTATTGAGCTTTGCCTTGAAATAGATACACAAAAGACACTCAGGCAGGGGAGCCACAACAGCAAGAGACAATTGCAGTGGTCCCCTTACATTTAAAGTAATACATAAAGCATGGGCAACACTTACATTACATGTAATTATCAAAAAAGACTAGAAACAACACGACGGCTGCCGCATCAAACTGCGAGCGGTGTTGCATTTATGGTAGATAGTCCTCTACGATCTTATATCGTCCAGACCAAAATAAACGAGAGCGTTATTGTAGTATTCTATCAGCATTCTTTTGAAAGATTGAAGTGGACATCATTTCCTCGTAAGTTATCAGGTGGTACATTCCAAATGCGACTACAGTGAATGAAAGAAAGAGCGCTGATATGCATCCTCGGAGACCCAGGGGCAGTTAGTCGGGTGGAAGAGATTTTCGTGGGCGAAAGTTTACTGTAAGAACGGGAGAGCCCCTGGCAAATTACTCTTACCGAACCAGTTCCAGAAGCATTTGAATTCCCCACTTTTGATTGGCCAGAAAAAATTTCTGGTTCGGTAAGAGTTACTGCTCAGGGGCTCTCCCGTTCTTACAATAAACTTCCACCCACGAAAATCCCTTCTACCCGACTAACTGCCCCTGGGTCTCCGAGGATGGCTTATATGTTACCGTTCTGCATTTTTTTAGAAGAAGAAGAAGAACCTTTATTGATTTATACTGCTCAGGGTAGCCCCTTCAGATGCAAAAAGCTGTCTGTTATCAATGGGAGCCCTGAGCACAACAATGTACTGTACTAAAACTATAGTATACATATGCATTAAACTAATACTGTTAATGTCGAAAGAAACAGAGTTATTGCTTGAAGATCTAGCAGGTCTAGCCGGCTGTTTAACAACAGGCAGAGACTCGCTATTTACATAAATTAAGTCATTTACAGCTTTGTAAAAGAAAACAATGTCAAGGTATTCATGCCAGTAGCAAAGTCGTAGAAGATTGGTCAACTGAAGTCTGGTATTGTACTTAACGTCGCAGCGGAAAGGGAACTTCAAGATATATTTTGTCGCACGCCGCTGCACACATTCAACTTGCTTCAGCAAGCCAACGGACTGTGGCGACCACACTTGTGTAGCATATCTAAGGCGACAGCGGACGATGGCCAAATGCAATGTGCCGCGTGTCTGGGCGCCTTGTATGCCCTTGGACGCCCGGCGCACAAAGCCGAGAACTTAAATCGGCTTTAGCACATTGCTCAGATACCTGTTTATCCCAAGTAAGGTCGCTAGATACCAAACACCAAGATCTTTCTCCGAGTCACAGGTTTTCAAGTTCGCACTGTTGATGGAATACTCATACAGCACCGGGATGCCAGTTCCTAAACTAGAAGGACAAAATTTCCAATCTATATGTTTACTGGCACTCGCATATAGCCTTCAGTTTGTTACCACCGCGGGTGTGTAGTCTGAAGGAAATTTCATGGCTATGCATGTGTTTCAAGTTGTTTTTTTTAGGGGACACGATGACGTACTGGACTGCACCGCAGAAACAGTTAGTTTACACGATCTAACAAGCATTTATATTCTTTTAGTAAGGTCGTGCAAAGGTGGTGTTAACGTTGTTGTTCAAAAATTGGCTTGCCGCAAATTTTTCAAACAAGTTAAGTAAGGCTTGTTTTCCCTTTACCCTCGATCAAGCCAAAATTGTGAACAAAAATTTGTCAAGGAAAACTTACTCAGCCGGAAGTAGCATAAAATGTGTGATCATTAGCTGATCAGTTGGTTAAATTGATATCCGGGGGATAACAATTAGCTACTGGGCACCGATTTCGGATAGACGAGTTCATTTGCCTTCCTTTCCAGGAGTTTTAGCATTAAAAATTAACAGGTCCTGGTTACCTGCTGGCAGATAGCTAATCCGCTTCTCTGGGAACAACAGCAACATGTGTCTTGTGTGCAAGGCGAGTGTAGCTCGGAGACCGCGCTTCGCTCGCCGATTTTTCTTTTCGCCTTATGCCCCGCTTGGGAGCCTTTTGACAACCCAAGGGTTCTGTAAGCCCTTGACCTTTTCAAAGCTGAAATCAAGCAACATGGAGCTAATTTTGAAGGCTTTTAAAGATACGCGGGCGGATTTACATTGTCATATTTCGTTCCTTGCGTTATTTTTCTGTTCCACGTGCGGTACAGATGAATAAGCTTACCATAATATATGAAATTAAAAACGCGAATTGTAAAAATTCGTGGTAATTTGAGTACGGTTAATTTTTGTGCGCGGGGTTCATTTCCGCGACCTTAATTTCCATCATTTTAAACCCAAATCCGAGTATCTCGAGATGCGCAGAACGGATGCGCAGTAGCAAAATTAGGCACCGTCCTTAAACAGAGTCTAACTTAGGCCGCGGCTTAAGACAATTAGTGGGCCTCGAAATCTGTTCATGAGTGGTTGATTTTAAGTAGATAAATAGTTTTCTAGTCTGGGATGCAAGTCTTCTTGTTAACTTCAGCAGCATACAATGTTTGGATATGATTGTTGGCAAAATTGAAAATGGCTTAGAACGTGGGTCTAATGAACTACCTTCTAATAACTGATCCTGGGTGTTTTTGACAAATTTGACAGTCATCTAACGAATACCTAATAGATAATTAGCCTTTCGAAGAATTCTTGATGCTTAAGTGGCAATGGTTTTGATCCCTCCCACTCAGTTATTTGAGCTAAATAGAACCACCATCTGAAAATTTGTGTCAGCCATCGTGTTATCCATTTTTAATGACATACTTTTATCCCTCGTGACTTTTGCTTCCTTAAAAAAAATGGACGAACAATCGCGTCACGAAAGCCTCAACTCAAATAAATTCCAATTAAAGAAATAAGAACTTTTCTCGAGTCAAATTAAAAGGAATTAAATTTGTAAATTTGCATAGTGCATAATTCCATGACGAGATGATAAAATTCGCTTTACAGTATGGGAACACTCTCCAGATCGAATTGTAATTTGAAAATGTTGGTTTTTGCGGAGAGGGGAAAACCGGAGTACCCGGAGAAAAACCTCTCGGAGCAAGGACGAGAACCAACAACAAACTCAACCCACATATGACGACGAGTCCGGGAATCGAACCCGGGCCACATTGGTGGGGGGTGAGTGCTCTCATCAATGTACCATTCTTGCACCCCTAGGAGAAGGGAGGATTATAAAGTCCCATTTCCCAGCCCAAACTTTACCTCAGATCTTAAGAATATTTTACCTCGAACGAGGCAAGAAGGGATGATTTGAATACAAACAAAAAAGATATTAAAATGGAAGACACTTTGGAATAAGGTTAAGGTTTATGCAGTGTGTCAAATCCCATTTTCCTAGTGAGAAAAGGGCAAATCCTCCATTTTATACCGTCAGCAACCTCTTACTTTAGGTGATATCCTCGACACTTCACAATAAGCAATTTTGGGGGCTCTGCGCTCCTAAAATGAAACATTCTGCTGGTAAAGATTTTTTCCACAATCAAGTTACTAATGGAGTTAAATGGGTTTTCCCCGCCTCAAAAGATCTGCTTTACTGTTAACTGATCTTTTAATGAGCTAATTGGAATTCCTAGACTGATTCAACAATGAAGTTAACGTGTTGAATAAGGCGAGGACGCGACCGTTCGTTCATTAGCGCCCATACAATCCTTCAAGACTGATTGGTCTGTCAAAAAAAAAGAAAGAAACGTCAGGTAAGTTAATTTGTAATTGTTTTCTTGTTTACACTAAGCCTGCTTTTTAAAAGCTGATAACACTGAGGTTTTTGTAACAGTTGTCCCACCCACGAAGATGTTTTGTATATAGATAGAGATAGTCAACGAGATCATCATGGAGGTCTGATTCAACACCTTTTAGGGGCACTTTAAAAGTCACAAATTGGGGCTAATGCCGCTTTTTAATTAAAGATCATCTCAACCCATTCTGGTACTCATTTTAGCTTCTGGTGCATTTTAGACCCTGAAATTAGAGCTATTTTGGTCGCTTAGTTAAGAGAGTCAAATTGATCCACAAAATCATTTCGGCATTTAAACGTCCTCCAAGTTTCATAACCGTAGCTTCAATGGCCTTGAAGTTACGAGGGAAGCTCCGGATATTACCCAAATCGCTGTTAAAAAAAAAAAATCCAAATTGTACTATTTAAAATCCTAGAATCTGAAGACTTGTATGACGATTTTGAATCTCTAGTAACAAAAGTCAAATCATAACTGTCATATTTGTATATTACCGTTTTGTCATTCCTTTCCTTTCTACCCTGTTTCATGTTTTCCTTATCTTTTCTCCCGTGTTGCCTTTAAAGAAGCTCAAAATAGTTATTCTTCATTATTTTAGTCCTCCCAAAAACCTTTCCTTGTTTTTGGATCTTTGATATTACATCCGGTCTCTGCCTTCTTACTTAGCAGTAAAAGTCATTTTTTTTTTTTTGTTATCCTGGCCCGCCTTCAATAGCTTTGCTTTGTTTTTGCAAACTCTATTTCCACAGCATCCTCTCGGCACTCGTACAATACCCGATTTTCATCTCGACAAAATCAGTTAGCAGACCAAAAATACGTACTAACTACGGTAAACACACTTTTCAATTCGCAGCATCACAAATATGAGAAACAATAGACTGTAACATTAAACAATCAAACTCTGCTTCTTCGTTTAAAACCAAATACAGGAAAAATTTGCTTATAAACCAAAAGTAATGTAGAGTTCTTCACCGTCATCCGTTCGCTAAACACACTCTTTTTCTCTTTCTTTTTTCTTTTTCTTTCTTTTCTTTTTCAAACCTTTCCAAAAAATTTTCTCTTCCGCCGAAATAATTTTTCTCTTCCATCGTAAGCAGTGCTCAACTCGAAAGCAGCATGCTACTTTGGGCACTGCTCACACTAAACCAAACAAATTTATCCTAATTCTTTTTATTCCTCCTTTGTAATATAAATGTTTATTGTCTTTTATGTATTTTATTGAATCTCGTTGTAAGTGTGAAAAATAAAAATTGAATTGAATTGAATTGTACATGTATATATATGTTATAAACATCTTATAAAGTTCTGTTCAGTTCAAGGATGGGCACCACAGGCTCAGGAACGAAAAGCAAAGCCCATCCTGAATAGTTTTTCATCTGGTCCAAAGTTCAATCCACGCTCGCAATCTCCAAAGTGACAGTCCTTCACTGCATGGGTTGTCTTGGCCCTTCATACCATCCTATTCCATCCTGAGAAGTAACTTTTCCAAGCCATCGGAGGCGTGAGGCGTCGGCGTTTGATCTCAAACACATGCATGCTTTAGCATTTAGTCTTCGTGTAGCGATGTGCACTGGATATCTAAAATGTTACGAATAATGATGGAAATAGTTTAGTAATTCCCTCCTAATCGACTTTTGTGGGTTTCTTCTGACTCTAAATTATAAATTTTAAACAAATTTATTTTCCATCTTGCAACCTGCAATAGTCCTGAAATCGTCATTTTACCTCTTAAAGGACATTGGACCATCATCATGGCTGAGACGAGGTTCTTGACTGTTGTTCTACTGCTGCTTGTGAACAGAAACTGCACAGGTTTGTGAATTGTGTTTTCTAATAAATTACAACAAATGATGATGAACAATAATACTTACTAATATTTAATGGCATGATTACCAATGAGCACTCTTAAAGGGGAAGTATCACGCGAATTTGATGTCATTTCAAAACTCAAAAATGTTTGTATGTCAACATAAACAAAAAAATAATAATTGTCTAGTTTTGTTATAAATTATCACCCCAGAGTAATAAAAGTGTTGATTAGTGCCTCTGGCTAGACAAAGTAGGTCGGAATGGATATACACTTGAAAAATGTTAGGCTAAAGTTTTTCAAGTTCTCGCATTTTTGTTTCCAAAATGCGCAAGGACAGATCATGATTTGTTTCTTTTAAGAATTGAGTTGATTTCTTTCCTCTCGTCATTCTCGAATTTTTGGCAGCTGATTGAAGGTCTTATTTAATCACTTTAATTTAACAAAAGATACCAAAAACACCATGATACTTCCCCATTAAGGCTCGTGGATAACAATGGTGTCGATTTTTTAACAGATCTTAATTATTGAAGTAATAACATTTGCTAAAAGTAGTATGACGTACGTTTTTCCAAACCACGACACTTTGGGAAAAATGAATCTTGAAAAAACGCTGTCGTTTTCTCAATAAGCTAATATAGTTGTACGTACCAGGTCCTGTTAATTGTTGGACATTTTGTTACATTTTCTCTTACTTGAAAGTAAATATATGAAACATATATTTTGAACTGCGGATGAAAGATCAAATAGAAGAAAGATCCTTCTATTTGATCTTTCATCCGCGGTTCAAAATATATGTTTCATATATTTACTTTTATCTATTCATCCCTCACGGGTATATTACGGACTCACAATAGCTCCCAGTTGGCTTGATAGCTCAGTTGGTAGAGCACTGCACCGACATTGCAGAGGTCATGGGTTCGAATCCCGTTCAAGCCAGAATTTTTTTGCAGGCCTACTTTTCGCAACTGCTTAAGTTGCTTACTAACTGCGAGGATCAGTTTCTTCTATTTGATTTTCTCTTACTATTTGAAAATCCATCACAAAGACCATAGTTACTAAAAGACAATGGTTATGAAGCCTAACAAACTTCTTTGTTACATGTTCTTGTTAGCATTTTGGCCTTGACCGTACACAAGCCACAATTATACATTTTACAAGTGTTGGAGCAACTGACCAATAGAAACGTTCAACTACTGAGTGTGAACGCTAAAACAAAGGACTGTGCAGGATTGCTGTCCTTCCAACATAAATCGTAGCACCATTGTTTTCATGGCAAGGTTTCACAACCAGTCCCTCAATAAACTATGCAAAGACAAACGTGACCTCCTTTTGGCGTGTAGTGCGATTTTCAGCCCGGCACATGTTCAAAGAAAATTGGCAATATTTTAAAAACATGATATTACTATCGTTATCCACTACTTAACAGTAAGTGAATTACATCTAAATAATCTCAATGAAACGTGTTAATAACTTATTCTTTCTAGACGGCATGATGGGAGAAAAGAAGGTTGACTGCAACAAAGCAGCTTTTGGTGCCAGTGATCTGAGTGATTTTGCCACTCACTGTACTCCGATGGAATGGTCCGGGTTTTTTAAAGATCCCCAGGTACAGGTCATTTTGAAACAACTAAGCCCCAAACTTCTACGAGGTAGCCAGCCACCAATGCAAATGGTGTTTCGGGCTTTCGAGTTCTTTGCACCAGAAGATATCAAAGTGGTTATTTTGGGCCAAGATCCTACACCGCAGCTCGGCAAAGCCACGGGCCTAGCTTTCAGCGTCCCAGACCCCAGAACAGTTCCTTCGGTGTTAAACGTTTTGCTGGAAGTGGCTCTGGAAGGATGGAAAGTTGATATAAGTAACGGTGACCTTAGCGCGTGGGCACAACAAGGTGTTCTCCTCTTGAACATGGCATTGACGATTCACCCAGCGGGTACATCACAGGCCACCCATTGGAAGGAGTTTACAAAATATTTGATTAGATTTATTAGTTCAAAAGCTCAACCTTCTGCGTGGATCCTGTGGGGACAAAAAGCAAACGAAGCCCAAGGTTCCATTGACCCCGCAAAACATTACATCATCACCGGAAGTCACCCTTCGCCTGTGGGTGGTGCAGCCCTTAAATTTTTTGGCGGCGCGTACTTCCTTTGCGCAAATGAATTCTTAACCGCTAAAGGAAAAGTTTCCATAGACTGGAGTTTAGCAGCAAAAAATGTCATGGACCCATGCCCTTAAATGCCGGGTAGTAAAAAATAAAAAAGGAAAAGAAAAAAAAAGGAAAAAGAAAAAGACCTAAGGTGGACTATTTAAGGGAGGAGTCTGGTTGAACATTTTAAGAAGCAGGATGTGATTTACGAGAAAATTGAAATTAGGGAGGGGGGGGGGACGTGGGATAAAATTTTGTCCAAACCCAGTTTTATCCGTATTTCTTTTCGACCAATCAAAGTTTGTGAAGCAAATAACTTGTTTTACATCAAAATCTATTTACTAGAGATTAAACGTAAGGTGATTATAATGATAATGGTGATGATGACGAAGATAATAAAAGGTGTCGATCCATTGATAAAGAAGTATTTTTGGAAAACATAGCTGCATCTTGAAAAACCAAAACTGTGTCCTCAAATTCTCGCTGGGAAAATAATGCCTTTGAGTCTGGAGTTAAGGACGGTGCCTACTTTTGTTACTGCGGATACGTTCTGCGCATCTCGAGATACTCGGGTTTCCTATAGGTGGTGCCTACTAATACAGGGATATTTTTGCTCGGTTTAAAACTATGCGAAGAAAGCAAAACTTAGCAAGTGCCCTTCGTATTTAAAAGAAAATTGGGAGTAACCATGCATTTTCAGAGATAATTAATTAAGCTTAAATTTAGGAAAAACTGCCATACATTACTTTCTATTTTGGCGCTTTTTAGAAATATCTCTAAAAAATGCGTGGTTACTCCCAATTTTCTTTTTGGATTTCAATAGCCCTTGCTAAGATCTACTTTTCCCGCACAGTAATAAACCGCGCAAAAATACTTTAGTATTAGTAGGCACCGTCCTTAAAACTACTCAAACAAAGTGTCTCTGATTAGGCTTTCATTTTTTTAAAATGTTTTTCACTTTTTAAATATCCAGTTTTTGAAAAGAAGACCTCTAACGTCATACAATAACTGGCCTGTTTTGTGGTACAAGGTATCGAGAAATCAGTTTATACAAGAGAGAATGTAAGATTGTTAGTACAAGAAAATTACATATAATTGAAATAATAGCAAATATATAATCGATGAGTGTAATATCCAAGGTAACTAATAATAATTTATTAAAAACTAGATCATTGTATAATGCAATTCCAGGGATTTGATTGGCTTAGCAGCCATGGTATATGAGCCATTATACCATGCCCGAGAAATCAGGTCGACCATTAAATTGTCTTCTTATTGTTCTTGCAAAGCGAAATGAACAAAATCTAGCAATATTTCTTGTTTGTTTTCAATAAAACAATTATTTCACTCGCGCTTGTTGGCTATGAGATGATTATAGCCAACTCGGCGCTACGCGCATCGTTAGCTATCTATCATTTCAAATCCAACGCGCGCTCGTGGAATAATTGTTAAAAAGCACTTTTATTTACCTTGAATTACCTGCAACGCAAAGTCTCCTAGCTATCTTGACAGGTTTACTTCACTAAAGCTGTTCTCTTTGTAGTTCTGTTAAGGAAATTAGGGACATTATTCTATTGTATAATCTCAAATCTGGCTGCATGTCTATCGATTGCAACAGACACTTCCTTCCTATACTTAAAATTCCTATACAATAGTCCATTTCCGAGTTGCTCTGAACTGCCGGAGACTGGGACCCATGTGCTATCGATAGTGCAACAAGATCCGTGATTGACAGTACGTTGAAAATGATTTGATCATTAATATAATAAATTATATCAATATAATAAATCGTGTTGTAGTTACCGTGTTGTAGTTTTTACTTTGACTAGAGATCGAACCTTTAACCGAAAGAAACATTGTTATCGTGGAGCGAATAAACACCTTAACCTTGTAACCTGTGACTTGTGTGGATACATCTCTAGCGGCCAGAGAATCCAGCAAAGAACCTCATTATGAAAGCGAGACTAAGTGCAAAGTTTTTATTATGAAAATTAGTTTTCATTCATATGCTACAAAACTAATTTTCATATGAAAAGCTTCCGCACTTAGTCTCGCTTTCATAACGAGGTTCACAGCAACTCGGAAATGGGCTATAACTAACCACCTCCCGAGATGCGCAGTACGTATGCGCAGTAGCAAAAAAGGTACTACCGATTCTTTTCAGCTTTCGTGTCCGTATATGAAATCCGCAGATGAGATGAGTACATACATACATACATACATACATACATACATACATACATACATACATACATACATACATACATACATACATACATACATACATACATACATACATAGAATTTTTGTTAAGGCAGGTCGGTAATTAATATGTGATGCACAGGGTGGTTTTGTGGAGGTTGTAGGGTTTGACTCTATGGCATTGAAATGAAAGCTACCAAGCACTGATTCCCTTGCTCTTTAAGGACCGTGCCTACTTTTGTAATGCGCATACGCTTCGCGCATATCGAGATACTCGGATTTCCTATAGGTCGTGCCTACTAATACAGGGATATTTTGCGCGGTTTAAAACTATGTGGAGAAAGGAGAACATAGCAAGTGCTGTTGGCATTTTAAAAGAAAATTGGGCCGGGGGTAACCATGCATTTTTCAGAGATAATAAAACTTCAATTTAGAAAAAAAGAAAAGCGCCATACATTTCTTTGTATTTTACTGCTTTTTAGAATAATTGTTGCTTAATTATCTCTAAAAACAAAAAGGCCCCGCTACCCTCAATTTTCCTTCTGGATCCCAGTAGCCCATACTAAGATCTGCTTTTCCCGCATAGTCATAAAATGTGCAAAAATGCTTCTGTATTACGAGTCACAGTCCTTAAAAACCCTTTTTATTTTGTCCTAAAAGGTAATTCTAACGTTCGAATTTGTGGATAGAATCCACATGATTCAAATGTTAACTACTGGTGTAAGTAAAGGGCCGTACTTTTCCTCATCCAGTTTAACATGTTTTACAAGACGTTTTCTGACTTTTGAGTCTGTTCTTCAGAGTCAAATCCACCAGTGTAACCCAACAGGGATGAAAGGTATTCAGATAAGTATTTTTCTAAGGTGAGTACCGTATATATAGAGCGTGTGTATGTTGTAGAAGTTGGTTCTTACCAACAGTGTACATCTTTATCAAAATGACAGCTTTTGAGCAGAATTTCCTGTGATCCTGGTAATTATCAGGAGCACCCAATGGGAGTTTTCTTTCAGATCCTTTGAAACGCTATTTTAGGCTATCTGGAGTGCCTTTAAAGCTCTGTAGATTCATTTAAAGCTGTACTATGCTATTTTTATCTGTTCGGTCATTCTAGGAGAAAATGGGTCTTTTCCAAATTACTCGGGCATTTTTGTCCATTTCCCAAAAAAGGTTAGGTCTTATTTCCCTTCCGAAAATCTTAGCTGACCTTTTTTTTCGGTACCCGAAACGACATTTTTATCAATCCGAAAACACCAGGCCTTAAATTTCCCATATCACGAAAGTTTGAGGCGAAAACTATTTTTAGAAAATTGTAGGGGATTAAGGGCCTTCCGAACAGATAATTTACCGAAACGATCCGTTAGGTGCCCCTAAATTATGCTCGTTATGCTGCAAGGCGAAGTTGCTGCGCGAACTATTAAGCTTGTGTAAAATATCTTGAAGTGGGATCATTTATGAAAAATGCGTCCAAAAGCGGTCGCGTTTTCTCAAAAACTGCTGAATAAAATGAGACCTCTTCAAATTTCGAACAACGAAACAACGAAACAGCCGTTGCAGACTTTAAGAGCAGCTCCGTCGTTTGAATCTGTGGATGAAATCCTTAAGTGTGATCATCATTCAAAGGAAAGCTGTTAAGAAATCCATTCATCATAACTCATCTAGTCTTTGAAAAACAAATGAAATTTGAGACTCCTTTCCGGTATTGCGATTGGAAAATTCGGTTAATGTTCGTTTGGGCCATTAGCGCGTTATTATCATGACAATAAAAACCCTCGTAACAATGTTTAGCACACTTTGTCCACCTGCAGCAAATGACGCACGATTAAGCATTTAAATTTTTAAATTATTCATTAGTACGCTGTTTGAACAGTCCCCATTACTCAGTTTTCAACTTGAAGAAGGCGAGGCTGGGCAAAATGCTCCGTTCTTTAAAAAATCTTTCTCAAAGGCAGATTCGCTATTTTAACTAATTACTTTGCGAGTCTGTATAAAAAGGAAACATTGGCTTCTTCCAACAAACTTATGATGTAATCCCTATGGCTAATTGTGTTTATATTACGCCTACACTGAACATACACGAGCACGCTGCCAATTTCGCTAATTAAAAGTTGAATTTCACGGAAAAAAAATGTTTTGCTACCTGTATTTTAGTGTTTTAAAACTGTTATGACCATAAGAACTCTTAGTTTTAGTCTCAGACTTGAGCATCCCTTTGTGGACGTGACATGCAGCAAAAAGGAAGATAGCTTAATGAAAACACCTGGTATATCACATCAGCTGATCGATGTCTCAGATATCGTTAGATTTGTGATATTTCTCAGCCCCCGCGGGAAGAATTGTGAATATAATATTTTATGACTAATCACTTGTCTTCGAGACTATTAAACCTTGTCATGCGACAAGATGTTACCCACCAACCTTAAATTACAAACCTCAGCCTCAGTAAGGTAGGTGATAGATTTTGAATTTTAAGCAATTTTTAAGTTCATGTTGTATGCGAAATTGTTAAACAGTCATTACTGGCTCAGCCGGGAAACAATTTCTTTTGTGCGCGTCTTCATCCAACTTTTTCGACAATTATTTATTTACAATAAAAATTGAATAATGCCTAGATTCAAGACATTGAAACGCTTGAAAGCGTTCTTGAGTGCTTCCACGTGAACGAGTTGTTCCTTTTAACTTTTGCGTCCTTATCAAACAAAACAACACAACAACATAAACTGGCGAGAGCGACAATGCCGCTAACACGCGTCAAGTGAAATTGCCTGAATTATCTCCGAAAAAGTTACAAAACTCGAGATTCCGAAATATTTTGACGCTGATAATTATCACTTAGCTGTTTGTCGTAAAGATTGATGCCTGAGAACGCAGCTCTTTGCGGTAAGTGAAATGAATACTTGTACAATGCTACGCTCTATTGCTATATATTTTTTCGTAGCCTTGAGACGACGCAGTATTCATGTTAATGAACTTTCACGTAGGCAACATTGTAGCAACACAAGAGTGACAGTATGCAGTAACCACGATTGTTCTTTTTACGCTTTTATGTTATAGTATATTTGCCGAAAACTAATTTCTACAACCATTTAATTCCATAAATTTCTCAAGAGCGAACATCCTTCCGTTTGAAACGTGGATGAGAGAAAGACATAATTAGCCCGTCAAAATGCATCGGATAAGGCCGAGTTTGCATAAAAGTTTAATTCATTCTTAAATTTCGCAGCCGGCTATGACCATCCCAGGGTGACACTGTATCGGATAACTTTTTTTAAAATAGGATAAAATTCAAATGTATGCTACATTCAAAAGAGAGGTCTTATCACCAGAAGACAGTGACCTGTGGAATGGTTGCTGTTCTTTAAAATAGCCTCGTTTTTCCTGATGACATTTACAAGTAAAGAAGTGGCTGCTATTAATGTGTCAAAAGAACTCTTGTATAGTCTCTAGATCGGAGGCCACCTTAAAAGGGGCACACAACGGTTTCCAGCGCTTCCCAGTTCTAGTTACATTTCGATGGATCGTTGCGAGCCACCTTAATTCTCCTTTACGATATACCTTTGTCGTGTGGACTGCACGGTAGTGTCCCACGGTGGTTAAAAACAAAAAAAAAAACAAAAAACATTTCGCTTTTAGCCGGAAGACAAATTCACGGAGAAACGACGTTTTCCATCCCTCTCTGAAATAAGGATATATAAAGTTGCACTCTGTCTGTAAGTATTTGGTCACAGGTACTGACAGAGGTGAGGAATGAATTCACTTTTTCAATGTCCAACTACAAGCGAGAATGTGAGCGTTTAGTTTTCTCACAAGGTATGATTTTTGCGGGTGGAGTCTCACGCATTATCCTATAATGAACAAAATTGTAAGTATTTTTATTGTCAGAAATAATTCTTCGCCAACTTGTCGAAGAGATCTTAAGCGACCATCCTCATAATACCAGAGACATTCTGTTTGCGAGAACTGTTTTTGCGTCTGATGCAATGGTGTATTTCAGTCCCGCCTGAAATTTCATTCCACTTAGGAGGAATCCTTTTACAACGAATTGACGATTACGTGGAGAAAGTTTTAGCTGGGGCTGCAACTTTCGAAACTCGGCTTGCGTTAAACCAGGCTGGAAAAAAGTCATGTTTTGCCGTGAAACAATAGAGCTGGGGCTTAAAATGCATAGTTAGAAATATTAAGGTGTTTGTTTGAGGAATGATTCTTATACTCTTTGATAAAGACGGCCGAAGGCTGAATTGGGAAGAAACCGCTTACGATAGTAGGATTGACCTGAGATGAGGTTTTTAAGATGATATCGTAACAAGTTATTATTAGTTTGCGCGCTTAAGTATCACTCTTCAGTCGATCTAAAATTTAGCGGGCAAAGGGCAAATACACGAGTTTTATTTTTTATCGATGAGCGAATGTGATTAGTTTGTAAAGAAACTGTGGTGCTGCGTCGGTGGGGAAGTGAAAAAAATGTTTGGTTTTATCATGATTAACAGGGTTGATAAGTTGTTAATTTGGCCACCGTAAAGAGATCATGGAGTCCTGACGTTTCGAGCGTGAGCCCTTCGTCAGAGTGAATCATCGGTTTGGACAGTGAAAGTTCGTCAGTCTTGTTAACTTGAGGCGGAATCGAAATTTTAAACCTGAAATGAAAGTTTATCCCTGCAATTGCAAACTCTTTTAAAACCCGGAATGTTTATGAAGCGAAGATGAGATTTCAGCCCCCTAATGGGCTGAAATCTCATCCCGGCCTGGAACCCTCCTTATGTATAAATGATTCCCTACAGAGCGGTTGACGTTAGGTGAAACTGTTTCCGTTTGAAAATCTGTTTACATATTGATAGACTCAACAGTGAATTGTTGCATTCACAATCACCAACAAAACAATGGTAGCACGTGTTTCTTCTCTTGTTGTGAAAGAGGAAGAGGTAAGCCGTCTGCAGGCATAACTTATATTTGTTTAGTGTTTCAAATAAAGATTGACTCCGCACTCAGATCTATATACATATAATGAGAGCTTTATACACTTTTGAGTGAGTCAAATTAAAAGTTTATAAACATGTCTGCTTTCCAAAGCCTCGAATCAACAAACCAAACACTGAACAACAAAGATATAATACAACATTTTTTTAAATTTTGTTGTAATTCGTTTTATAAGAGAAGACAGTACCCGAAGGCTAATTCACTTCACAAGCCTGTGGGATAAATGTCGTGATAACTTATAACGGGCTCATTCGAGCTAAACTATCACAAATTACCATCAATTATCGTTTTATGGTTTATTAAACGCATTTGGCGGTTGTCGATTTGTTTGAAACCCTCCTACTTTGTCTGATTCCATAGTGAGAAATGACAAGTTGTCATAGAAACCATTTGCACTCCGCCTTTTACCTTGAGTCTGTCGCACACGAGTTTTGTTGCCGACTAATTAAATCCACGTTCCCCTTACTTAATTTATAATTCCGGTGGACTTCACTTGCGTCAAATGTACTTCAAACCGCAAAAAACAGCTGGCAAAAAGCAACACATTTTACTTTAAGAGGTGAGTGGCAAAAACGTTGAAGAGAGTGCGGATTAAATCTCTCCGCATTTTTTAGTGTCTGTCACTCGACTCGGGAAACTCAACTAGAGAATTTGAGCAAAATACTCTTAAAAAACATTAATGAATGATGTGTTATTTAGTGAGTGACACAGGGATACTCGGAAAATGGAAATCCGAGTGCTCCTATCAGGAGTCGAACTTAAGACCTTCTGATTACTAGTTTGGATGCTCTACCATTGAGCTGCAGGAGACTTGTGGGAGCTAAGGCATTTAAACCAGTAAGTTAAAGCGTTGCGGCCGTCCCGGAATTCGAAGATCGTTTTTATGGCCTTTTAAAAGTTAAACACAGTTTGAACTGGTCGGATTTCTTAGCTGCAGAACTTGAATTCTTAGGGAATTACAGAATCTTTTCCCCCGAATTTTCGAGCTGTTGCCGGGTTTCTTTTAAAACTAGCTGACTTATATTGCACTTTAAACTATATATTTGCCTCTCCAAAAAACAAAAGGAATTGGTTTTATAATGTCTCGAAAATGTCAAGTGGCATTGTGTTTAGAATTTAATCCAGATTTCTGAGACGTGTAAAGCGAATCATTGGATATAGGGGTATTTCGTTCGGTACCATCCTCCATACTTTGTTAGACTAGTTTAAACAAACGTTTGTTTAAAACATACTCTCCGTCGTTTAAGCTTTTCTTGAAGAACCGTACCGATAATTACTGACTATTTGACTAAATTACCTCGAGTGCGTTGTTAACATAATTTTAAAAATTTGGCCTTTGTCAGCCGGTCTGCCCTCGCTTTGTGAACAAAAACTATCTTTTTTATTTAAAAGACACTCGTCATTGTAGCATACAGCTAAATTAGGTGCAAAAGCACTCGAATCTGACTGAAAATGTCATTATATAAACAAATTACGAAAACCACGAGTTTCAAGTAAACATGTAACACCTGGCGAAATCCTTAATAGGCGTGCTTATCATGACAGAGGAACAAAGAACGAAGTGTGAACCTGGAAAAAAAATAGTCGTAACAATGGGAGAGAAGCACGCGAATGAACGCGTCGGTTTTGAAAACTTGGCGAGGAAACGACTTCTCGGTAGCCTTAATTTGAATGAAGATCGATTTTATCCAGTCTCTAAATAAAGTGGACTGTAGAGAAGTGTAGCGTGAAGCATTAGACCACAGAAAATGTTTTGGTGAAAAACATTTATTTTGAGTGGTAAACACTGGTGATTATATAGTATTTTGTAAACAGTATAAAAATATCGAACAGCCTTCTACTCCATAATAAACAGCATCACAGGAAAGTACTGGTCGATTTTATACAAGCCTCCGCAAGAAACGGTTTGACCTTACCAACAAATTGTTTAGTTTGTTGAGTCGCCCCTTTTTGCGCTATCATTCCCAATTAAGACCCTGTACCTATCTAGCCCTGAGTCATGCCGTGTGATGTTATTATAACGGTCGTTATTGTTTACAGTTTTGCTCCTATTATTTGTCAGGTATCAGTTTGCACGTATCATTTTGCTGCTCTGCGATATCACACTATGTGCCATCGAGTCACTGATGAGCTGCCAATGATCTAGGTCAGTAACTGTATGAATTTTGTCAGCATGATTTTTCATGGAGTGCATGTCATTGTTAAACAGTTCCACAATCGAATCGTTTCCACCCTTAATTTAGGTGGATGGTTGCCAAGTAACTACTACTGTGCATATTCACTGTATAGTAATTTTATAATCTATAGACCCAACGGTGACAAGACTTGTTTGCTTCTACCAAACCTCATGACCAAATTTCCCTCCACTAGACGTTCATTTTGTTAAATGTCTCTACACTTTTAAAATTGCGTAACATAATTAAAAAATCCCCGTGTCACTCAAGGTGACTGATTGAACACTATTTCTCCCACAAAAACAACCTAAAATGTTGTAGCAAAGCCTTATACCCTCGTTTTCTTCTTACTTCAAATGGGCTTTTGTTGACTGGTGTCTTTTTGTGCCAGTTTAAGGCTCCATCTCCTTCGATGTCAGGATTGGATTCAGCGGAAGCGGAAACTCGCTTTTCCTTTTTAGTTTCAGCTGGGGAGATATACGTAGAAAGCACGGGAAATGATTCGCCCATATTGTCCGTTCCTGTCAATTAATTCGGGAACTTTGGCGCTGACAACGGCGAAGGCAACGAAAACGTCACTCGAAAATATAACTTCATTTTATTTGTGCTACTTCGCGATTATTTCAACTCACTCAACTTGTGAAAAAAAAAAAAAAAAGGACGAACTATAAACCAGAAACCAAATTGGTAGGAGTAGCTTTCGAGTCAAGAAAGAGAATTAAAAATTTCACCGTCGTGTCCTCACGTTCTCCACAAAGCCTTGAATTTGGACATTTCATGCTGTTGTTTTACTGCAAAGAAATGTACCAAAATTTAAAACGCACGTGTGTGCAGAGCGATTGTTTTTCCTTATTAACCTTCTTTCCTTATTAGTTTTGGGGCGTTTCCATGGCCGTCGCCGTCATAAAGTTAATCGGTTAGCGTTTGTAATGTTTTTTCCTTGATTGATAAAAATTCATCAAGCCTCCAGGCAGGAGGACGCATGACGACGGCGCTTTTTGAATATTGGTGGACTTGGACAAAATTTGACGCGAATTGAACACGGCGTCCTCACTTGTAACCACCATCTTTGACCACAAATTTACACAGTAAGTAATAATTTGGATACATACTAATAGTTAGACGGCCACCTCATCCAGCGGAAGTTCCACTGATTACTCTCTTCTGCATTTGTGAAAGGAAGCCCTCAGTAATATACGTTAAATTAGTTAAATTTCGTTGTTGCATTTTGAGAAATCATTAGATGAGGTGTAGAACGGGTGCCGTGTAGACATGTCTCTGTTGGAGTTCCACAAGGATCTATGCCTTGGTCCGTTCCTTTTCTCTATTTATATCAATGACTTGCCTACATGCCTAAAGCACGCATCTGTTACGCTATTTACCGATGATACTACCTTGTACTGTTCCGCGAAATCAGTCCTCGACGGATTTACAACAGATGCTGAATGAGGACCTGGCTAGTGTGGCAGAGTGGCTTAATGACCATAAATTTACACTAAATGTATCGCCAAGTCTAAGTTTATGATAATTGGGAGCTCACAAAAGCTGAAGGCCTTCCGGACATTGGCGGATTGTTATAAATACTTGGGAGTTATTATTAAACGAAACCCTAACTTGGAGGGATCATGTTGACTACATTTCAACCAAAGTAAATCAACGACTTGGCATTCGGCTCAGAAGGATCAAACATTTACTGCCAAAACACACCAGAGAACTTCATGTCAAGTCAATGATCTTGCCTCTCTTGGATTATAGTGACATTGTGTGGGGAGATAAACACAACAAAACGCTAATGGGTAAAGTCCAGTTATTGCAAAACAAAGCTGCTGAACTGATCCTTAACAAAGCTAAACACTCTTCCACGTTAGAATGCCCAAATCTCGGTGCCAGTGGGGACAACAGAGACTGACTTATCAAGCGACACAAGAGTGGAACGCTCTTCCAGTGTCTATAAGAAATTGCAAAAGCCTTGATTTATTTAAGAAGCTTTTGTGAACTATTTTATCTACTTTTGTTACATGACCCTTACATCGTTAACTCTATATTTTTAGGATTTTACTGTGATTGAATCTTTTTAACTTTTTTATATTTAATAATTATTTACCTACTGTTTATTTATATTATAATTTTTACTCAGGACCAGCCTGAAAAACACCTGAGGGTGAGGTTGCCTCCTGAATAAAGATATTTGTTATTATTATTACTATTGTTATTATTATTAGAACATTTTCGAGTCCACTCATGTTTTGAGTCCTACTCAGTTGACGCTAAGTTCTTTTCTTTGCCGGTAAACAGCTTCCTAAACCACTCGAACCTGCATATAACTCCAGATATTAACAATCAACTTCCATTAAAGGGGAAGTACACATATACACGGGGATTTTAACCTTTTGCGGTGAAAATGGTGCGACAGCACCTTCATTTAGTTACAAAATAATTCCAGAACAGCAAGAAAAAGAAATCAACTGAATTCTTGAAAGGAACAACATATGTCTTCCTCTATTGTATTTGGAAACGAAAACGCGAGAACTTGAAAACAGCTAGCCTAACTTTTTTCAGGTTGCAGTTTTTTCTGACCCAATTCATCTGTGGCTAGAGACACTCATCGATAGTCTTAGTACACTGGAGTACTCTGGAGTACACCGGAGGTGACAATCTACAACAAATTTGAGCAATGCTTTTAGGTTTTTGTTGATGGATAAACGTTTTGGAGTTTTGATGTAACACCAAATTCTTGTGACACTTCCACTTCAAAAGCTGGTTAGCCAGTCCCCAAGAATGATTATTTCACCATGGTTTGGCTACAGTTTTTGCCAATAGAGCTTATCATTGCACCGTTTCATTACTTATTCTAGGTAATCCTTTGAGAAGAGAATGACTCAGTTTCTTCAATCGCTGTTGAAAGCATCACTGCTTCCCTTGCTGATTGGTATAACAATGGGGAAAGCGAACATCGCAGGCAATCGCTGCAAATCCTCTTCTAGTAATTACGGTTCGTGTCAACAAGTGTGTAAGGAAGATTGCAAAATGACATGCAGGAAAAACAAACCACCACTCAAGTCATGTGACCAAGCGTGCTTCAACGATCGCTGTGATATCAGATGCTTTACTAACGAGATGTGCTACCAGACCTGCGAATCGCAGTCGACCTGTACAGGGTCGATGTTTTGCAAAACCGCTAACTGTACACAAGACTGTCCCGCGGGAAACTGTGACTTGAGCTGTAGGGCGAGTTTTGGCTGTAAACAGTTCTGTAACGAGGGATCGTGCAATCTTAAATGTCCAAAAACTGGGGAGCACTGTAAACAGGTGAGTTTGTCGGTAACTTCAAGTTCACAAACTAGAGTGGTTTTGAACTGAGCGTCGTAAAACCAAAACCAAAGTAATTACTTTAGCCAATCACAACAGCGCAAGCAGCGCAATGAACCAATCAGAGCTCGAAGCGATGTAACCGGCGTCAAGCGCGGGAAAACGCGTGTGAGCAAGCTCGGCTATTGGTTTTGCCTTCCTTTCCCATTGGTTGAGACAGTGGAGCTCACTTTCTAACCAATCACAGAGTGTTGTAAAGCAAAACAAAGCAAACGCAAAACCGCTCTAAACGAGCCCTGCGAATATGAGTTGTTAAACGCTCTGATTCGGCTAAATACAAAAAGACTATCAGCTTCTATTTTTGCATATTCAAATGAAGGTTAGATTAAATATCCAGTATTGATTAATGTTTCCCTTTATAACACACCAGTCTTGTTGGGAAGGTCAATGCAAAGCAACCTGCAATGCTAAGAGGTTTTGTGACCAGGACTGCAATCACGGCAAATGTTCAATGAGATGCGTGTCAGATGGATGCCGCCAACTCTGTGCTCTCGGAGAGTGCAAAATGAAATGCAGGACCAAAAACCGCTGTGATCAGCAGTGCTCCTCGTTGTACAAGATTTGCCCATTAGTAGATTGTCAGAGTGAGGAAGGATCTTGTAGACAGGTGAGCGAAAACATGGATCTCATGTAAACAGGCCCTTTTCATCAGGTTGTTTAATCATGAGCGCTATTTTCTACTGGGGTGCTTACCATTTACATGGAAAACCCGGAAATTCCAGTTGGAAAATCAAATGGCACGCATTATTCCATTTGGAGTACTTCTGAAATTATGGGCTTCTGGTTAAAGTGATGCATTTTTTTTACTCCTTTTGGGATTTACAGCTGATATTCATACATTTTGCATGTTATCCATCTTTTGTCAAGACAAGCTTATCATTTCGTATTTATGCCAAAAATTCCATCCGGGCGGTTTGCCTAAATGGTAAGCACCCCAGATTTTTTAATGGCTGTTTCCACAGCGATTTTTAGCGCTGTTTTTTTTACAATTCTTAAAGACGGTGCCTCCAAATACAAAGGACTTTTTTGCGCGGTTTATGACTATGCAGGAAAAGAAAAACCTAGGAAGGGTTATTGAAATCCAAAAAGAAAATTGAGGGTAACCATGCATTTTTCAGAGATAATTAAGCAGTCACAGTTACAAAAAGCTTTAAAATTACAGACCAATGTATGAAATTACTTTTTTCCAAATAGCTTAATTATCCTTTAAAAATGCGCGGTTAATCCCAATCAGGTTTTCTTTTTGGATTTCAATAATCGCTCCTAAGATCTTTTTTTCCCGCATAGTCATGAACCGCGCAAAAATACTTTTGAATTACTACTTTTGCGCGGTTTATGCATGACTATTTGCTAAAAGCGTGTTTTAACAAGGGCTATTGAAATTCAGAAAGAAAATTGGGGGTAACCACTCATTTTCGGAGACAATTAAGCAACAATAATTCAAAAAAGCAGTAAAAAACAAGGCAAAGTATGGAATTTTTCTCCACATTGAAGCTTTATTACCTCTGAAAAACGCATGGTTACCCCCAGTTTTCTTTTTGGATACCAAGAGCACTTGCTAAACTCTGCTTTCTCTGCATAGCTTTAAACCGCGCAAAAATATCCCTGTATAAGTAGACAAACCCATAGGAAACCCGAGTATCTCGCGATGCGCAGAACGTATGCGCAGTAACAAAAGTGGGCACCGTCCTTAAAGAATCGGGGTTTCTTTAACCATTCCGAGATGCGCAGAACGTATGCGCAGAACGTAGCAAAAGGAGACACCGCCCTGAGGTTTCTTAATCACTGCTGATTCTCTTTGCAACTTCTGGTTGTTAATTTTCAGCAACTTGAAGGACTCCCTAAGGAACTCTGACTCGTTTCATACTCATTTTCCGTGCGTTCTGTTCGCACGGCAACAATTTCTTCCGAGAAATGCTACAGGCTTTTGGACATCGTAGTTAAAATCACGACTAAATCCTTCTGAAAATTGCATCAAAAATCACATGTAAACGAGCCTTTAAATATCAATCCATAGTTTGGTGGCGGCAAGAAGATGATAATCCGCGCCAAGGAGGGCCATCAATACTGCAGCAACAGAGAATGTTTTCAAAACTGCACATCAACTGTCAATTGTTATCAAAACTGCAAGGGAAGCTGTCCCCAACACTGTACCACTGGAGAGAGCTGTGTCCAGTCTTGTGGAATTGATGGTAATTGTCAGCAGTCGTGTAACTCCAAGAAATGCTTGCAGCGTTGCATAAAAGGGGAAAGCTGTAACATGACTTGCAAAGCTTCGGATCAATGCAAACAGGTAAATGCCACATACCCGTAAAAGCTAGGGCTCTGAAATCGTTGGCCCAACTTTTTCAAATACCGTCGGAGAATGAGTGCAGGAAGCTGTTTTCATCTGTTTGAATCGCGTTCGTCTTCGGAAAGTTAGCTGAATTTTTTATTTACAAACGTTCTTTAGTAATTACGGAAGCTATTTGTTGATGCGACTTGTATGCAAACTAATCTCAAACAGACTCCACTGCGCATGTGCACCAGCTGACTTAGTCCCTTCAACGGGTGGCTTATTAGAGAGGGGCGTTTGATAGAGAGAGGGGTTTATTTTACATCTTAAAACACCATTTTCGTCTAAAAATAGTCTTTGTACAAAATGCAAGCAACTGCAGTGAAATTTTAAAAGGGCAGCCAACATAATTATGTATTTGAGTGTATATTTGTTTAACCCTTTAAGCCCTAACAGTGATCAAATTTTTCCTTGTAATATCAATGCTTATTCAACCCCTGAGATTACGAGAGTTAAGGATATGATTACCCAAGGTGAATTTTCTTGATATCTTAATAGCTTCTCCCCAGTACTTTTGGATCTTTGCTGGTCAAATTCAGTAAAATCATTCAGACCTAATCGATCATGATTGACGACGATGAAGCGTTGCAGACATATTTTTGATGGACACGAACCTCTATTTGGCTTTGCAAAGAAGTATACTCAAACATTATCTTTTCCTTGACGGATCTTCGAAGTTCAACTTCAAGGGTCAGGCCTGATCTTAGCTCTCAGAAGACTATCCGGTTCTTGGCACCGAGTATGTCCGTACACAAATTTTCGTGCATATTTTCGCCCAAATAAAGTTTGTTGTTTATATAGCCCTCAGCTAGCCACCCTGTTGAACACGACTTTTTTCTCTCTGCAGCAATGTTCTGAAGGCGGCTGTCGAGGTGTATGCAACTCGCCATCGTGCCTTCAGCTCTGCAACTCCGGTAACTGCTCCCTGGAGTGCAACGGACTGCAATGCAGGCAGAACTGCACAGCTGGAGGGTGCCACTTGAGCTGTCCTGAAGAGGCCGAGGTATGCGAACAAGACTGTCCGGCTCAGAACTGCACCATAACAAAGAAACGGATGCTGGTGATAATAGGGAAATTGACTCTCAAGACTTCTTCGGGAAATCATGGGATAAAATACGATGGAGTCGAGACTGCCAACACGAGCGCAAGATTTTCGGGTTGTTTTATCTTCTTAGTTGTAAACATCATGATTGTGATTTCCTTGGTTTATTGAATGCAGCCAAAGCGTTCGCGATGTCTTCAGGACTGGAATCTCTGGAAATGGGAGAGGGAGATCCCGACGGAATCGGACACATAGAATTTCATTTTTCAACCGGAATTTCTTGTCTTCTGATTTGAATCAGTCTTGAAATATCAGCTTAATTTCTTCATTATGATCGCTACTGATCGCTGCGAGTCAATTAAATGGCCTTGGCGCTCGTAGCAATCATAGTTCAGTTATGAGCTCGAAATTTCTTTCGCGTGATAGCTAGCGAAGCCCTAATCAACTACCACGCATAGAAATTGAAAGCGAATAATCTGATTGTCTTAGTATAAAATCTACTTGTCGTTCAAAACTTTAATAACAAGACAGGTTCACGTTTTTATTGAGTGATGAAACAAATAGGTCACACCACGCGCTACTCACTCTACTCACTGTCTACTTAACAATTAGATTATGAGCACGAGATTTCTATCGCGTGATGCGCCCTCATCAGCCATCAAGCGTAGAAATCGAGAGCGAATAATCTAATTGCTTTCGTATAAATCTACTAGTCGGTCAAAACTAAACTAGTAAATTATCTATTTCCTCATTGCAGACAGTTCGAAAACGCGACGAGGCGGCCGCCATTTGTTAAAAACCGCTACTCACTATCTATCACAGAATAGATAGCGAGTAGCGTAGCCAATCAGAGAACGGCATTCCTCGGATAGAACACTAGTAGATTTATACTAAAACAGAATAGATAGTGAGTAGCGTAGCCAATAAGAGAAAAGGGCCCAGTTGCTTAAAGCCCGATTAATATAATTCTGGGTTAACGTGAACTTTGATGCGAGTTTATTTACTAACCCATACGAATTCTTCCAAAAGATTTTTGTCCCTCAGTTTTGCCTTAAACTTTTCTTTATTATTATCTTAAAATTAGCCTTTCAAAACAGTCTTAACGGGCGAAATGAAAACCTCGGTTAACTTTTAATCGTGGATTAGCGTTAATCGGCTTTCGAACAGCCGGGCCCAGCATTCGTGACAGAACTCTAGTAGATTTATACTAATAAAACATCTTAGCATTCCAATGAAAACATATTTATTATAGCCTGGTTTCCGTACGTCCGCGCGCTGCGAATAGCTACAATCGATGACGTCAAAACGCTTTCTCTTTTTTGGAGATCACATGGAAACCGTTTTCAATCAGGCCAGTGTATGCTACTTCTTCTCCAGTCGTTGTAAGACTGTCTGTTGATTTCACCTCGAAACAACTCCGCTTTTTCCGTGTTTGTTGCTAGTCCTATTCCAAGAACAAGTTCCACGTTGTGCTGCGGAAACACAAGTTTTGGGATCGGCTCACCACATCTGAGCTCCTTCAAGTTTTACTGAGCTTTCATGAGTTTTTCTATCATAACTTAAGGGAAAAGGTTAACATTTCTACCTACTTAAAATTAAAAAAAAAAATTAAACCTCAAAATCATTTCTGTTTCAGTAGAGGCGAGCTGTGTACAAAATGTAAAAATACGTAATTTTAATATATTTATTAGACATAAAACTTTTTAATTTATGATGTATTTTAATTCTTGCTTTTGTAAGTGAGACTTTTTGAAACTCTGTTGTGAAATTGCAATTTTTGCCATTGTAAGGTTTGAATTTTTGTATAAAAAAATTATTACATTTGTAAATAAATAACTTAACTCAATCAATAAAATTCTTTCACTAAAATGTACCGATAACTGTGCAGTACATGTACAATAAATATCTTTATTTCTAAACTGAGTGAATTCTCAAGTCTTCAGTGGATTTATTAATTTAAGGAGTCTCCCGTGATTTCCCACTAATTTACCAACAAACTCAAGCAAAGGAGAGCTTACCGGATGAATGGAGTGTTCAAATCGAGTTCAACGGCTTCAACGCAATTCAACATTTTCAAGAACAAAGGAATCGTTGAATAGATGTCGAATGCGGAATTAACACGATTTCAACAAGCTTTCACCATTTTTTTTTACGCTTTCAACAATGTTGAACGACCTGTTCAAACGCCCCCAACATTTAGTTCAACAAAGTGTTGAATGCATGATCTCTCACTAGCCATTTTGACTAGTGAGAATTGTAAAGCATTGCCAAGGTCAAGCAAAAATAATAATTATTTACACTAATTGAGAGAACAGAAGCTAATTAAAACAAAGACGGTTAGCGACTTTCACAGACTTCACTTTCAAGCTCAAAACCAAAGCAACTGATTCACTTTTCCGAGTTTTCCTGTTTAGAGAGCGACAAAAGGCAGAATACGCTTCCCGTAAAATACGGATGAAAAGTTTGTTTTGGCTAGAAAATTAAAAAGGGATCACCGACACTCTAAACTGACTTCCAACTGGAAGAATAACAACTGCAACACTGCAAGGGGTATTGAGTGGTCCCTTAAAAATTTCTAGTGCTCGCAAAATTTGGCCTCTGCTCGATTAGCTCGAAAAAATTAAACGAGTGCTTTCGCAACTGCTCGCATGCTCGGTTTCTCGTTAAAGTTTGCTCGATTGCTCGAAATTTCGTAAATCGTGCTATGTAGGTTTTTTATTGTTAGAAATAAACGTATCTGGGTGGTACTGAATTCCAATGAATCTGGCTGTCAAGTTGAGTTCAAAGTAGTGTACATGACAACAACACAAGTTAACGCAGTTATACATGCCGTAACCAGGATCGCGATAAGATGAAAAAGTGTTGCGTATTGTGGAGGTGTCACTCAGATACTAGGTGCATTCTATCATAAAAACAACGTCTGAAGCTTTTCTGCTAGCGGAAAATTTACGAAGTACTCGCTGCTCGCCAGTTTTATTTTCTAAAGTGCTCGTTACTCGCAAGACAAATTTGATCACTGCTCGTGTTCGCAAAAAAAAAAACCGCAGTGCTCGCATGCTCGCACAAAGACCATTCGATACCCCTACTGCACCTCCACTGAGAGTGGAAATGATATGTAATTATCAACCAGAAAGACAATTCTAAAATACTGCAAAACTTGACAACACACCAAGGTCTGAATGCTGGATGGTGCATTTTAATGGACAGGTAAAGGTTGGCTTTTTCCACACAAATGGGAAGTAACATATAAGTGTGATTCTAAAAACTTCCTACCGTAGAAGATTTCTGGTTTGAAACAATCCCTACTTAACGTTCAAACTAAGGCCTTTTCGCGTGTTGGCGTTAAAATCAGGAATGCATGGGATACCAACTAGTCTCAAAAACCTATCCAAAAACTCTTTAAAAAAAACATTAGGACAAAACTAACTGAAATACTAGAAACTGAAAACTCCTATGTCGAGATAGATACCATAATTAATAAAATGAAAGATTAGAATTCCGACCGCAGTTTAGTTAGACTTAGTCTTCCTTGTTACACTTCGTTATTGTCTGGTTTTCCTCTTCACACATTATCATTGTTATTGTTGTATGTAATGTTAAAAAAAACAATTATTATTTTGTGTACAGTCTGGCCTGCCGCGATTAGGTCTTCGTTATTTGCAAGCCAGCCTAGTTATAACTTAAGGTTCTGCTGTGAATAAATAAAAAACTTGTAAAAAACTTGTAAAAAAAAAAAAAAGGTTCGTATCACAGATTAATAGCATTCATTTTTTAATTTAAGCCATATAACTTTGAAAGCTATTCATAAGAAATGTTCATTGTGTCTACGGCTTCTAGAGAAGCGTAGACACTATGTCATCGGGTTGAGTGAAAGAGTGAAAGAGTGTAAGAGTGTAAATACCACAGGAATCCCAAATGGAATCCTATCGAAAGCCGACGCTATAAATCCACGACTGACCGAGATCTAAGCGATTGTATTTCCGGATCAGGACAATGGCGACAATACGGTAAATGATGTTTTCCGATGTTGATTTGCTTTTTACAAATAGTTTAAGTGATGATTTGAACCAGAATGCTGTAACTTCTGTAATTTTCATCGCAAACGTGCCCGAATTTACTGCGAGTGACCGCTTTGAACCAACATCGAGTGTCTTCAAATTTTACATGCGTGTTCGCACGCACGTAAAAAAAACTGAAAGTTTTTTTGCCTCTAATAGCAAATGCATCGTTTATTTCGTTAAAATGTTTTGTTGGAAAAGCTTTTTGTTGATTTTTGTGTCTTTGTCAATTCATATATGCGTTTGAGAAGCGACAGGTGCGTAATCAAGGACAATTTGCATAAGCGGGTTGAAATTTGATATGCCAAAGGTCTTCATCAACACGCCGTGAATTTTAGCAATTTTTGCGTTCAAGTGTGCTTTTCGGCAAATGATTAATAGGTAACCATATTATTTTACGTCAGAAAACATTTGTTTAATCATTCCAGTTTAATATGCAGTTAATTTTGGAAGCCAACGATATTTATTCAGGGGCATCCAACGGATCTTTTCGGTAAATTATCTGTTCGGAAGGTCCTCAATCCCCCTACAATTTGTTAAGGGAATTTTCACCTCGAATGTTCGTGATACGGGATATTTACGGCCTAATGTTTTCGAATTCATAAAAATGTCGTTTCGGACACCGAAAAAAGGTCAGCTAAGATTTTCGGAACGAAATAAGACCTAAGGTTTTCGGAAAATGGACAAAAATGCCCTAATAATTTTGAAAAGACTCAAGTTCCCCTAGAATGACCGAACAGATAAAAATATTATAGCGCGGCTTGAATTGAACCTACAGAGCTTTAAAAGCACTCCAGATAGCCTAAAATTGCGTTTCAGAGGATCTGAGAGAAAACTGTCGTTGGGTGCCCCTGTTTATTTATCTACTGCGCATTTTAAACCGCCCTAGGAAAAAGTTAATTTATGCGAAAACTATGGAAACACGACAGGAGTCAAAGGGTTAAAGAATGATACTTGCCATTCATAAGTTCAGTATAGATTAATTAATAGTTTTAATATTTTCACTCCTCCCTCTTCGTTTTCATTTCAGTTTTATTTCCCTTTTCTTCAATTCTTTTATATCACATTTCTATACCAGTACTGCAGTAGACACATGCAGTCTGAGACTGCCTATTTTTTTTACAATGTCAAGAAACACGCTCAATCAGTTTTAAAACCACTAAAAAGTGGCACGATTTGAAATATGCTTTTCAGACCCAAAATCTCTTTGAGTGTTGTGAGACTTAATGGACCACTAATCTGAATTGAATAACCATATACCCTGTTAAATAGAAGAAATATCCTCGCAGTTAGTACGTAACTTAAGCAGTTGCAAAAAGAAAGCCTGAAAAAAAAAAATTCAGGCTTGAACAGGATTTGAACCCATGACCTCTGCCATGCCGGTGCAGTGCTCTACCAACTGAGCAATCAAGCCAACTGGGAGCTGGTTATATTGTGAGTTATACCCATGAATGATCACAATATGACCAGCTCCCAGTTGGCTTGATAGCTCAGTTGGTAGAGCCCTGCACCGACATAGCAGAGGTCATGGGTTCAAATCCTGTTCAAGCCTGAATTTTTTTTTCAGGCTTTCTTTTTGCAACTGCTTAAGTTGCGCACTAACTGCGAGGATCTTTCCTCTATTTAAGGTTTCATCCACAGTTCAAATATATGATGTTTCATATACATGTATTCATATTCATTTATATACACTGTATAAATTAGGCATTATTTACATGTTGATCAGTCCATAGTGAATATTCTTGATGCAATGTCGGAGATGATCCAGTCTATACCATCCAACAGCTTCTCTCCTGTCACAGCACTGCACCACTGTATATTCCAGTGGTGTGTCTTGATGGATTCCAGGTCCAGGGCCTGTAACGATTAACAGGCAAAACACATAAGGAACTGGTCTTTTGGCTTGTCATTAACAAACACCCAGGCTAAGGTCCTATTATTAAAAGCTCAGGGCAATACTATACTCGAACAAGACCAACCAAACCACAAAATAGATGGTGGTCTCTGCCTGCTGGCCCCACTTATTCAACCTCAAAATATGGTGTCTTTATCGCATAGCCATCCCTCTATCCAGCGGTAAAAAATGACGATGAGATTCGACTTCACTTTTCTTGTTTATAATCTAGCAATGCTGACTCTTGCTAGCTGAATATATATTTCTAAGTCACCTTAAATTTTAAAGCCAATGCAATTTTGTCAGTAGATTGCTCATGAGATAGGTGGTGTCTTCAATAACCCCTCTAACCCAGACAAGGTGGGTCCTCTTTGAACAAACTTGTTATGACCAGTTTTCTGATTAACTTTAGTTAACAGTTTTTACTTCCTACTAAGGCTTTCTCTCCAACTTCAAAAAGTTCTTCCGTAACTGCAAACTTAAGATTACTTTTACACTATGATGATTATCCCCTAGTTCTCGTGAACTTACATGTCCAACAGGCATGAATAGTCAGTTATAAATTTTTTATATTAAATATTTCCATAATTTATATAGTAATAGAGATCTTGGGTTGGCTCAGAAGTGGTTAATAAAGTTTCTGAGATAATGCGTCAAGATCTTCACCACCATTGCCCAGGTTCTTAAATGTCCATTTCTTTGATTACAAAGCCTTGTTGTCCAAAATGATTGAGTGGTGCACCCCCACCTCCCCCCCCCCCCCCCAATTGTACGGAAACCTTTGTACAATGTATTGTGGGACATGAATGATCTTCATTCCTTTCTCTGCAAAAGGAGAGGCATTGGAGATGTTGAGACTTTCGAATTATGTAAAAGAGGGCTCTTAAGTGATAAATTAGAGACTTTGGGAGATGAAAGACTGGAGCAGTGTTTTTCTCTGCAAGCCCTTGAGACCTTTGCACTTTTAAACATACAAGACCCAGGCTTTGGCTTTTTCTCCAAATGTGCAGTTCCAGAAACAATCCATATCCAACTCATGGAATGTCATTGGAAATTCCTAGGGGGAGGGGGGAGGTCAGAGACTCTTAAAAGTCAAAATTTTAATTTCCTAGTGGGAGGGGAAGGGGTACAAAACAAAACACCTTCCATGGGGGTAGTATGGATAATTTTTTGGAACTGCACATTAGAGACTTTAGGAGATGAAAGACTAGGGCAGTGTTGTTCTCAGCCCTTTGCACTCTTTAAAATACAAGACCAAGCTTTAAGGTTTTTCTCTGAATAAAACCTAAAGAATTTCAGAGCTATGCGTATAAGACAAGAAATCTCTTAATGCATGGCCACTTTGATGCTTCCTTCGCCTTGGAGAAACAAATGGAACTACTGGACTCACATCTCTAATCTCTTCAGCTGATAATGCACCTGGAAGGTCCTGCTTGTTGGCAAAAACTAACAACGTAGCACCTGCAAGCCTCTGCATGAACAACAAAGAAAAGAACTATCACTTGCTGTATTATTCAGTTGCCACAACTTGACTTAGGGGAGGCAGTGTGGCCTGGTGGTTAGAGGCTTGTATTCTGATTAATCTGGAGGTCCCAGGTTTGAGTCCTAGCTCTCTGACCACTAGCTGGATTTGTTTCAGGCACAGTACAAGTCCCCTGTTCAAATCCTTGGCCATGCTTTAAACTCTCATTTTTCTCTAGGAAACTGGCTATTATGTGAGAAATGTAATTTGGAATCCACTTCCTGACCAAAATCTGAACTGCTTTTACTGAAAACTCAAACACCTTTACCAGCTGACAACCTGAGGAATAAAGAATGATAACCAAACCAAAAAAATGCGCTGATAATGACTTTGCGATAGTCAAAATATAAGTGCTTTCAATTTGCATCACTGTAATCTAAATATGCGAGATTTAAGTCCAGAGAGGGAAGGACTCCCATATAAAAGTGATGTGTGTGCATGATCGGCATCGCACCTTTTATGGGTTAAAATTCGTGGTTTGGTACCCCTTAGGGTGCCAGGGGCGGATCCAGGAATTTTGAAGAGGGGGTGGCTGACGCGACAGAAGTCCACAGAACGATATCGGAAATTGCGATGATAATCAATACAGCAATAAAATAGCACTATATCGTGATTTTATTTGTAGAGTAAGATTATATTTTACGTATAGTAGGCTGTGATCACAAACAAGCAACTCTTTCTGTTATTACTGCGTTCCTTAGCCATGCGTGAAGTGATCTTTCAGCCTCCGTGCTTCCCATCTGTAGCACCGTAAGGATCGTTAAAAGTTCTCGGATATTAGGAAAGAACATGTTATTAGCATGTGTCTCTATAAGGCAGGTTATTGAAACTTCGTCTGACACTGCTTGACACTTCCAGTAATTGGTCCAGCAAAACAGGTCACTTTCAAAGGTTGGTGGAAGTTGCCGTAGTACGTGATCTCACTTCTGTTGCAGTACTTTACCAATTTTATCCATGGCTTCTTTGGATTTCGTGACGATTACAATCGGAATGATCTAGCACAGAGTTCGTAATGGACCTTTTTTTTTGTTCGCTGAAGCGCGATTTCAGTTCTCAGAAAATTATGTCCAGTAAAGGTATTGCCACTGTTCGCTTCCAGTACTGTATCACTGAATCTGTTGGGAGTGTTATCCCGATTCCGATATCTACAGCAAATACAAGGACGTTGTTCTGTAGACCCCACTAGTTCTGAAAGAGTTTAAAAGACCTTTTCGTACAAGCGTTCGAGCGACGACTTTCGATTTCATTTCCAGTATACGGTCGAACCTCCACTAACGGCCACCTCTCCACAACGGCCAACTCTCTACAACGGCCACATTTTTTTGTCCCAGCGGACAGTCCATACATTAGCTCTTGTTTAAACCTCTCTACAATGGCAACGGCCACTAAAGTGCGTCCCCAACTGCCAAAATAACCTCTCGACAACGGCCAGTACAGTACTTTTTTGTAAAAACCTTTTTTTATAAACTGATGCAGTAATCGACATTTGTCTTCGGAACATTACGTTTCTGTATATCCATTTTAATGATATACGTATTTTGATTGTTTTCCATTTATATGCTGCAGTAAGCATAAATTGTCTACAATAATAGCGAATGTCACGAACCTTGCTCGTTTCGTCTTGTTAGCATTTTGATTCAAAACATTATTTACATTTTATTGTGTATTTTATCTATATATATTGTTTAAGATTGGATTGCCATTATAGGCTACAGTAAGCATGAACTTGGCACAATTAACATGTTGTACTTCCCGAAAAAAAAGGTGTCATATTACACCCCTACCTCCCCATAACGGCCACCTCTCTATAACGGCCACTTTCTTCTGTCCCCAAGGTGGCCGTTGTGGAGAGGTTCAACTGTACTTCAACTAGCTATATAGGTGGCCTTGTAGAGCAGCAACGAATGGTCGCATTGGTTCCAAAAGTTCCTTTGCGCAAATAAAGCTCAAACATGTGAGAAGTTGTCATGGTGTGCCTCAGTCCATTGTTTTAGTGTATGTGTCCTAGCTCCATTCTTCATCATTCGAGGGGGGGGGGGGGTGGCTAGCCACCCAATCCACCCCCCTGGATCCGCCCCTGGGTGCTTAAAGCTAAAAGAGGTATGGTTGTACCTTTTAGGGCATTGAGCCAAAAAATATGAGAGGAAGTAAATGTCGGTCAACTGTCAGTTAGTGTAGTGTTTTAGAGTTGGTACATGTACCTCATAGGGGTGAAAATTGTTTGGACCACACCCACAAAACAGAATTCTGGTAACTTTTAGGGGTTCTTTTCAAAATTTCATCGCTAACATATGGGGTCCCCCACAGGGGGGATTTAACATGTATTTCCTTGGTTCATTTAGAAGTTCAACATGCATGTAAGTATTTGCATTTTAATTGTCATTACATGTTTACAAGTATCACACTTGATTCTGGAAACTGACAACAGGAAAGATAGCAAACCTCTTCAAGAAGCAGACCTTTCAGCTCCTCCTTACAGTCACCAAGCCTCCTTCTGTCGGCACTATCCACCACCCATATCAAGCCATCGGTGCTTTCAAAGTAATTTCTCCAATATGAGCGAAGGGACTTCTGTCCTCCAACATCCCAAATGTTTAGCTTAAATCTAAGACAGGCAATTTAATAATCAAATTGCTATTTTCAAGCAAGAAACATACATGCATCAGGTGGAACAGTCAACATCCCCCCACCCCTGGGAGATTTGAACTTTTCAAGATAGGCTTGTTCAAATTTCTGCCCTCCTCTCCAGAAAAGCCATTCAAATTTACGTCCCATCCTTATATGCACAAAAGTAAATCCTGCCCTATAAAAACTTCCCCATCACACAATGCCACATTGCCTTTTTTTATACAGGGCACATTGTACATGCTAGCCACTGTTTAAAGAAGGGTTTTGAACACAGAATATACCCAGCTACTACATGTACATCAAAGGTTTACCCTGAAAAAGCTGGATATTTCAGTACATAGACACTTTCTGTGACGCTTCTTCCTTTTTTCACATAATTTTCTAAGTATGAGACACAGATATATGCCGGCACAGGGGACCACCTTCCAGCCATCGGAAATGTGGTTGTATTAATGGGGTGGTCAGATTAACGAGGTTGTTAAACTAAGGAAATGACTGGAATTTTAATTTGTTTAGAACACAAAAAAGGTGGTCGCATCAATGAGGTGGTTGTAACGTGGGGTTCCACTGCATGTTTTCCAGGCTTTGTGGCTATTTGGCTAAGTTGCTACTCAACTTAACGTAACTACATGAGTACATAACTTTGCAGCTACAAAGCCTTGCAGCCTCTTTTTTATACGGTTATCTTAATTATCTTTGTAGCCACATAGCTACTGTTTCAAGAAAGGTTTTGGAGTAGCTGGGTATTTTCATGCAGTTAAGCCTGAGGCAACTATTCCTTATAAGGCTTTATGCTTTATAAATATGCTTAAATGATTTACTCCTGAAACAGTTTACACTATACTAGGAGTGTAAATAAATATAACAATTAGTTAATAGATATGCATATAAGTAACAGAAAAAAAACTTATTTACAAGATTATTGTATATCCTAAATGATATTAAACTTACTCTCTATGTTCAAGTGTTTTGATGTTAAATCCTAACGTGGGCTCTATTGTGTTGATATCTTCGCCATTAAACTTCTTTAAAATTGTTGTTTTGCCGGCGTTATCAAGACCTCTATCGGCCGTGTCAAGGAACAAATCTAAGACTGAATTTTAACAATGTATCTTCAATGACATATTTCATGCACTCCCAAAAGGCATTACTAAATAGTACGAAAGGATACAACATTAAAATTCTCATCTCCTTCTCCTTTTGCTTCATCTTTTTTAAAATAGTAAGGAGTCCCATGATGCTCGGCTTATACTGTACAATTATTTCACTGAATAATACAATAATTCTTGACAATCATCTACAATCCGCCATTTTGCTTGCTCGTGACATTACAGGTGTTCTTACACAACCAGTAATTCGTTTTAGTAATCTACCGCGGACCACTTGATGCAAGGGCTCAGAAATTCCAATATGGCGGCCGAAGGTCGAACTCGTGTTCGCCTATCGGTCGCTTCACAGTTCTTTAATAACGATGATGCCGACACCCTGGTAGCGTCAGGAGAATATTCTGCAGAAGATTCAACGTCAGAGAAGGTTAGTCATTCAAATAAGAGTAGACTGAGCTTGCTTTGTTGCTTTCAGACATTTATGCCTGACACGAGCTTTAAGCTACAATAGCCATAAATCTCTTTGGGCTTATTGCGGTGGTCAAGTTAGTCCATAAACGAAACACCAAGTCTGTAGATACAGTGTAGTTGTTATTATTTAGTTTCACC
>NW_028145468.1:305000-372500 GCF_977016875.1 Pavona decussata
TGAGTTCGATTGAGTTCGATTGGGTTCGATTTTCGAACGTTCGATTTACTATGCCGGGATTTTAGTATAAACTATCGTACAGGTGGTATAAATCTTTGATCTTTGCGTTTATACGATTATTTTCAGGTCATTGATTTACTTAATCAAGCCCAACTAGAAAAAGACAACAAATTAAATTGCCTGAAACAGGTATGAGTTTACTGGTACTGCCATGTGCATAATGAAACAGTGCAGTTGTAACAGAGTTGGTGTGACAGTTTGCCAGTTTAATAACTGCAGCTTTTTGATAAGTTCACCACTAGCGTTTGACATTTGCCAGGACAGGGAAGTAGTTCAATGGCAGGATTTCCGTACATCCCAATAATTATGTTACTTAATTACGTACAGTGTATGTATGCATTTTGCTTTTCAAACTGTATTCATGCCTGCCCTTTTTAGAAGAGGGTTGGCATGCTAGTTGTGCATGTATATTAATTTTGATGTATGGGGTTGTGCGGAAATCTTTCTGAGTAGTTTTGTTTCAGGGTTTTGATTAATGGTTAACAAATGAAAAATTATGTTTATAATTTATCCCTTTTTCTCTTTCACTTGCTGCTTTGATTAGTTTCCGCTACTTGCTTGAGAGCCTTTTGTATCCAAAATGAATCAAAAGGGATGCCTAGACAGTGTGAAGTAATGTTTTGCGGTTTTAAGGAAATTTGTTTCAACATAAGCAGACTTTCAGACAAGAAATACATTGTACATGTACAATGTACTGTCTTGTTGCTTGTCTCTACAGGTGCAAGAGTTCATTGTCAATAAAGATCCTACTCTGCTGGATAATTTTTTGGATGTAAGTTGTTTAAAATAAATGCTTTATCTAATAATGTAGTGTTCTCCCATGAATGTACAGGCAAGGTCTAAGTCATGAGTTCCATACTTTGAAGGTGACAAAACTTTTTTTTAACAGACATTAAAAGTGGTTCTCTCTCACTGGTGGCTTAAACCTTGCCTATAGTACTTGTCCACTATACATTTTGTCTGTTGTACAAGTGATGAAACAGAATTGAATAATTATTATAGATTTTCCAGCTATTAATGGTAATGGTATGAGTTGCTGTTGTGGTTTGAATTTGTTTCTTGTCTAAATTATTATTTGCCAAGCTAGTTTTATTTTTATTTTCTATCATTCCAGATTATGGTAGGGAATCTGAGATGACGAGATGATGAAAAAATAAAAAAATCAATTTAAAACTGGTTTGAAAATTTCTTAACCAAAAACAAATTTGGATGACAACATACCAGCATAACAGCCCTGAACATGTGACATGACTGCTGACAAAACTTACAGCAAAAAAAAAAACTATGATAAATTAAGTTACTTTTGTTTATTCTTCTAAATTAAAGAGCTCCTACTTGGTGAGACACTTGGTGAAATTTAAGGCAACAATATGACTATTTTATTGTTATATTTTTTGCTAATTTCACTGACCTGTTTGCAGGAAATCCTAGTGTTTCAGCAGGACAGATCAGCAGATGTGCGTCGATTTGTCGTAGGATTCATAGAGGAAGCATGGTAATTAAATTAATTTAATTTATTAGCAAAGAGGTATCCGCATTGTAGTCAAATAATTATTATTTATAGCAGTGCTTTAAACAAATCACCTTTTCCACTATTTAATAAGGATGTTAAAAACTAGTAGTAATCAAAGATTAGGGAGGGGGGGCGGGGGGGAGAGACATGTCCGAAGATCCATTCATGCACTGAATCAACGTTGTCCCACACAATCTTTGGACACTTTTGTAAAGTCGAATTGTTTTTAGACATAATAAAAACATTATGAATGGTTAGTTATTATTTATCTCTTGAAGTACTTTAAGGGAAAACATTTTGCTATAATTATAATCAAAAGCTTCCAAAGTTTTTCTATTTGCTGCTGTACCATTGATAATGATTATCAAAATCATTTCCATTACAGACGCGTAAATGTACTTACATAATCACTTTGTTCCAACCTTGCAGCAAGAAAGACATTGAGTTGTTGAGCAAAGTGCAGAATACTTTGGCTTTTATGTTGAATGATGAAAATGTCACAGTCCAGAAGCGAGTCATGCTGTGTGTTACGCAGCTGTACAAGTTTGCTCTGCAGGTTGGTAGATTTGTAATTATTTTGTCACCAGCGGGTCATTATTTACACATCTTTCAACAACATGGAAACTCTAAACTTCAAGACTTGTCCAACTGTTAAGTTGGAGGGTAGGGGGAGGGGGGGGTGCTTGGGGGTGGAGAGTCTAAAGTAAAAGGTATGGCTGCAATAATGTTTATTCTTTGTCGTTTACTGTTCCTTATGTCAAATGTTTAACACTGTAACCAGGGTTCATACATGTACAGGTCATGGAAAACCTGGAAAGTCATGGAATTTTATAATTTCATTTCCAGGCCTGGAATGTCATGGAATTTACATGTAGGTGTGGGACGTGGAAAGTCATGGAAAATGATGTTTATTAAAAAGTACAAAATAAGTTGTGTTTTTTTGTGAAGAAAATACTGTAGTAGAAACATACCCAAAATGAAAGATGATTTCCAAGAAAATGGGCAAATTTAGGTCATGGAAAACTTGGAGAACTCACGGATAAGGTCATGTGACGTCATAGAATTTCAAAGCTCTAAAGAGTATGTACCCTGTGTAACCCTCCATAATGTTGCATGCTGTGACATTGATGATTACTGCATTCTTTATTGCATGTAGTACATTTGCAAGCATAAGGTGGTATCAGATGAATTGGAGCACATGTGGGAGGTAAGTGGATTAGTTGGTCATTGAAAGAACAAAAAACAAAAAAAGTCAAATTAAATCTGATTAAAGTAAAGCAAATTTATTTGTACACAGTAAGATTTAAATCTAGAAGCTTGTGGAACCATGTGCATGAAACAAAATATTTTAAACGAACAAAACAAAAACTCCTTTAAAATCCCAACTGGCAGGGAGGCTTACCAGTTGGCTGTTAACAAAGCTTGGCCCAGGATTTGAACAGGGGTCTACCATGAAACAAGTCCAGCTAGCATAGGTCAGTGAAGGGACTCTAACCTGGGGACGCTAGATTACGAGTCCACGCCTGTAACAACTCGCCCACACCACCTCCCTAAAAGCAGGGAGGAAAGGAAATTGTGTACAAAAAGTTGCCCTTGTTTGGCATGTCAATCAAAATGTTGGCTAGTATTTGGTTAGCATTTTGGTCAAGTTTGGGTGGATCATCAACCAACTGTCAGTTGAGTGTCAGCCCAATGACACCTGCCAATCTACTGCGACATGAACAGTAAAGTATATCACGTGGTTCATGTATTTGACTGATGCAGTTTTATTGCACCACAAAAAATGTTGACCAACATGTTTGTATCGGTAAAGTGTATGCATGTACCAAAATAAGAGGTAGTCACATGACTTGAATTGGCCATTTCCAAGTTGCTTTGAACCTCATTATGAAAGCGAGGTCTGCTTTATGCATAGTTTTTTGATCATCAAAATAAGCTTTCATTCACATGCAAACAAAACAAATTTTCATATGAAAAGCTTTGCACTAATCGTCACTTCCTCAGTGAGGTTCAAGACAACTCACAAATGGCCTGTTGGATGCAACATTACTTACATGTACATGTAAACCTGGTGCTTTAAATATACAGCCTGTAGTTTCAGTGCTGATCATTGTTGCTGTTCTTCTGTTTACAGCTCTTAATTCAGATCAAAGAACAGATTATTGATATGTTGGAGTCTGATAATGATGGGTAAGCTCAACGTCAAGCTTAGTTTGTTTTGAATACATGTAGCTACATGTAGGTCACTTTAATTTACTGCAGATTACAAATTGCAGAAGTTGCAGAAAGAAAAGAGCACAAATTTAGGAAGAGAGTACATTGTTATTTGTAGGATTGAAGTGCAACATTTTTAGCAGGCCTCCAAGAAGTACAGCTGTAGATACATGTACACTTTAGTAGACATTCTGTTTTGTTGTTGCAACCTACAGTCTTGACCACATACACTCTCATTAACATAAGCACAGATGTTTGTGAGCCACAGACAGTAACCGGAAGTTGAATGTTTCGTGTTTTGGCACAGTTTTGCTCCTCACCACAGACAGGAAAAGCTCTTGTTTTGACATCTGTGGCTTGACGTCAGAATTGTGATGACATCAAAATGCTCCAAAAAGGGAGAATTCAATTTCCTGTTGCCGTGCATGGCTCACAGACGTCTGTGCTTAAGTTCATTAATTAACACTGTTTTTTTTTAATATCCCCCAAGCGGACACCTCTTCTATAATTATGTAAACTCACCATGTAAGCTTGCATGTAAGCATCCACTAGTGAGAGTTATAATGTACACGTAGGCTAAGAGCTGAAAATGATTTTTGGTGCCTGTGACAGCTGGTTTCTATTTTGTTCTTTTCAGAATAAGAACTCATGCTATCAAGTTTATAGAGATGCTGGTTCTGGTGCAGTCACTGAAATCTCAGGTGTGTCTTAAGTTTACATTATTTGTATAGTTGAACAGATCAGAAGAGCCGAATAGTGTATTTTTTATCGCATCCCAAGATAGATAGTTACTTTTATTATTGATATACTTGGCAGCCAGAGGCTGAATTACATACTGTATACAGTTATAAAAGCTATAATAAATTATTACAAACAAAGTTGTTTCCAGGTGTTTCACGCTTTAGCTTTAGGGCAAGTTTGTTGTCATCATTATTATCATAACCTATTATTTTATGCACAAAGTCATATCATTGCATCAAATGATCTGTCAGCCGTGAGTAAAAACTACTAAACACAGATGAAACAAACCCAAGCTAGTTATTACGGACGGCAGCTACACCCAAATTAAAGACAAGCTGCTACAGCTAGAAGTTTGAAAATCACTTCAAAAGACAGAAAGAAAGAGAGATTTTCTCAAGTTTGTAACTGGATACTTTCCTTACACTTCAAAGCCTCATTACACAGAAAATAACTTGTAATAATGTGAATTAGTAGGTACCGTCCTTTAAGATACAATCCACCATGTACAATGTACAATGTAGCCTCTTTTCCAAAGATGTAAAAAGTCGTTCTTGTTTCAAAACTGTCACTCCCATGATTATGATTCACAGTTGGACTACAAGAATGACAGCATTATATAACTCTTTATTTAAATAGTTTTATTTTTTAAACAGTTTTGCTTTTTGAATTTTATTCATTTTGTAGGATTCTGAGTCACTCAAGAAGGGTGAGGCAGACATCTCGCTGGAGATAGTCCCTAGAAATCACCCACTGATCAAGATGACAGAGCTTAGAGAAGAAGGAGGATCAATGTTGGAAACTCTACTCACACTTATTGCTTCTCATACCATCTCCAGGTTTGTTGCAATGGCAAACAAATTCATGATCATACATAAAACTGTGATTTGTTTTCTGCACAAAAAAATCCAGGGGAAACTAATAGTTGGTTCCCTTCATTTGGTGGTGAATAGTAATACTTTAATAGGATTCCATTCGCAGCCTCAAATGTTAGAGAATGTTGGAGAGTACAATTTATAAACAGTGCTACAGGAAAATTCTGCTAAATAGCTAGTCACAGTTTGGGATTTCATCCATATACTCAAGCGTTAGAACCACGTTATACAGCAAATGAAACAGCACCACAGGAGAGTGTGCCACAAATTAGGAGTTCATTTCAGAATTAAAAGTCAGAACCACTTTGTACAGGTCCTCAGCATAATAAACAGCACCACAGGAAAATAATTAACCACTGTTCAATGTTTTTCAGTTGAATTGTTGTACATGTAGTTTAGGATGTCATCCACAGGCTCAAAAGTTAGAATCACCTATCTGCTACATGTAAATAACAGTCATCCAATTAAATTGGTCACACTGAGGGATTTTATCCACAGACGAGTTCAAAAGTTAGAACCACTTTGTACAGAATTACATAGCCATGCTGGATATGCAGCCATGCATTTAGAAAGATTACATGAACATACAGCAATAATTGTTACTTGACGTCAACATTGATGGAAGTGTATCAGTTACTCTTCTCACAGTCCTCCAGTAATTAGGGAATGCACACAAATGCACATAACCTAGCAAGACAATAAAGAAATTTGCTGTCCAAGCCCCCCTCCCCTGCCCCCAACTACAGATAGTTTTTCAACACTATGGTCTCAATTTAATCTTAATCTTGCTTAAAATGTCTCTCGGTAGTGTGAACCTGATGGCAGCCCTTGGATCTCTGTCAGCCATCGCACGTCAAAGACCAGCCTTTATGTCAATTGTTGTTCAAGCATTTGAGTCTCTACATGGTAGGCGTCTAACAACATACTGTAAATGAAATTAATTAACATTGAGTCATAGATAACATTAGCTAGTGTGATTAAGTAATTGTTTCTGATTTCTAAGGATTCAAACTTCCTGCTAAGGGTTTAATACAGTGGTGCAGTAGTTATTCAGAAGACATTCCCACCCACCCACACACACATGTCATTCCTTGAAAATGTGGTGCCAAAATTTATTTAATGTTGTTATTTTTTGTCATTGCACGCTTTTGGCTAAAAATAATTGGCTCAACCTTTTTATTTGTACAAGTATCCATTGTCTATAGAATCTAATTAATTATAAGTGTTGGCAAATAATGTTATGATTGTTGTTAAGTGGTCAGAGGAATCATACTCTGGTATTGTCTCCAGAACAGCACAAATTATTATTATTTTTATTGTGCAGAGTGACATCAGTCAGTTCCCAACCTTACTCCAGATATTTGACATAGGAAACCCCACAATGAGTGTAAACCCAGCTTCCCATCTCCCTACCTTCTTCTAAGCAGTGGACATTAGGACTCCAGATCACTCCGCTTTAAGCAGAAAACACCATTCCCATTAAGTACGATTAATTTTACCTTTCAGTTCAAAGGCTGAGTGCAGGCTTTGTTATTATAGCCTACAGGCACATAAAGTTATTTGTTTGTTCTTATTTCCAGCTAATCTTCCCACTTCTCTGAGCAAATCTCAAGTCAGCAGTGTTCGGAAAAATCTCAAGGTACACGTTCTTTCACAAACAAAAAACGTGGTTTTGAATCCCAATATTGTGACATTTACATGTAATTCATATAATTTATAATCCTCGTAGTAATTGTGACCTACCTGATCATGATTTCCCCAGTGCTAAGTCCAATGTGTCAATGGTTCAAATTTTCTCATGTGTTCTAATGGTCAGGGAAATCTAAATGAACGTGTGTAATTGACCAGTGAGATAACCTATCCAAGACTAAGCTACCCAACTTGTGAATACACTTTCATACTGTGATACAAAATTTCAAGACACTAGTTACAGAATAAGGGACATGAGAGTAAGGCCCATCTTAAAGGGGTAGTATCATGGGAGATCGATGGGGGATATCATGATTTTTGGCCAAAATTCACTAAATTTAAACTTTGAACACTGTGTTAATAAATTTCTCCATCGCTAATTTAAAGAAATATTAATAGTGATTCTAAGACGAAAGGTTGAATCAAAATATAGTACAACCGGCGATTTTTAGTGCGTTACAACAGCGAAATTTGAAAACGTCTGCCAGACGTTTTCAAATTTGAACCTCTCTCTATCTTGAACACTTGTCCAAGACATTGCATACTTGTCCATCTCCATATGGACTAAAAATTGTTACCACTGAGGGTAAAAGTTACCCAGTCTTAACCAATCAGAGCGTCGCATTTCTAAAAGCCGTCACAAGCGAGTAATATTTACCGGCGAGAGTAAACTTTACCACCGTCAAAATACCAGATGTTCTTGAAATGGCTTTTACCTCTTACCGAAATCGATAAATAAGGTGGAATTTCTTTTAACTTAGATTTTCCCTAAAACAATAGGGTATTCTTATTCGAAAAAACCGTAAAATTCATTTTTATACGCAGAGGCGATGGCGGGCTTTCGAGTAACATTTACTCCGTAAAGTAAACATTACCAGCGACAAAACACGCAAGCGACCAAGTGTTTAAGAAATAGCAGTTTTTTTCGTGTATTGATGGATATATGTTATGGATGATACTTCTATTCCTCTTTCTAAGGAAAGTAAAGTATTCTCTGGCGAAAAAAGTGAATAAAGGTTTGCACAAAACGCGTGGCATAGCAGACGAAAGGTCACCCGAAGGTCAACTGACGGGAGTAATGATGATTACATGCAGTTGAGGATGACTACTGCCGCGATTACACGCTAAACAAAGCTGCTTCAAGCAGTATTTTGCTGCTGTTTAGTTTTCAAGGAATACAGACAACGTAATTTTATCTACTAATTATAAATCGGAACGCGCAGAATTCTTTCTAGCAGCGTGACTTTTGCGCATACGTAACGTGACAAATTTGTCGCCAAAAGTATCCGGTTCTACAAAGGTCATTCACCGAAATCTTGAAGAAAGATACGACAAAATTACGTGAAATTAAACTCTTCAATTCAGTCTCTAAACGTAAAAAGGCATTTTTACTTTCGACAACATATGACGCTTGCCTTTTTGCAGACGTTTCGTATCCTTCTGTCAAATCTTAACCCCGAATATATTTCAGTGAGTGTATAAATAACTAAAAATATTACCGCTGCGCTTTGATCTGAATTCCGGCTCGTCTGACTGAATTAAGCCTTTACAGGATTTCGGTTTATGAGTTATTGCATCTCTCTATCTTGTTACACTGTGGCCTTTTCATCTTCACGTTACTTTATATGAGAGATGTTTTAAAGAACTGAATTCATGCCATCTAGTTCTCATCGACTCAAGGCGAACGCATCATGAGTGTAAAATGCATGAAATTAAATCAAAATGGGAACGCTTGTTTACATTTTGACCCATATTATGGTTTAAGCGTTAGGCTCGTATCTGAGCTATTTAGTCTTTAAATCATGGTCATTCTAAAGAAACATGCAAATTACAGCGATATCTAAACTTTATACGATTGACGATTGACGATTGACAGCGGTGATGACCGGCGTCTGAGCCTGAATGCAAGTGATTCCGACCTCTTGATGTCTTCTCTTCTGAACACTCAACAATACATCTTGGTACCCGTAATAACTCCATAGAATATGTTTCAACACATAGAATGACTGTGATATTCCACTTTATTTCGCTGCGTTCACTCTTTTCGACAAAACGTGGACACAAATCCAACACGACCATCCACGTGGCCGGTGCACTTTCTTCCCGCGCATTCTAGGGTCATTTTAACTCTTGTTGCAGTCACCCCTAAACGTAACGCTAGTTTAATTTTTGCCCGGGCCGTTTTTAAGAGGAGTGATTTCTCAAATTGATTGCGATGCACTTTAGGGAGTGAGTTCTGTTTTGCTTTGAGCCGGCCTTGTGTTAAAATATGGCGGAATGAACTAAACGCATTTGCAGAAGGTCTCAGTGACACCTGAGGTAATTGTTACTCAAGAGGGTAATGTTTACCGCACATAAATGACATACTCCTCACTATTGATTTGTCTCTAGATTGAAATATTACGATACCTATGAGAAAATAATCAGTTTTCGTTTTGGCTAGCAAATCTTTATGTCATTCAATAGTCTTGGCGTTTTTCTTATTATATCGGAGCAGATTTCGCTTATTATTCAGCGCTTTGCGAAATTTGCTTCACTGCACTGGCTAATCCGTAACCCTCGAGGGGAAAACTTGCTGGAGGTGAGAATGATGTATTATTCTAGAAAGTGACACAGGCACACTCGGAAAAAAGAAATCCGATTGCTCCTATAAGGAGTCGAACCTAAGACCTTCCGATTACTGGTTCGCACGCTCTACCACTGAGCTACTGTGAGGAGACTCGTGGGAGCTTTAAGGCCATTAAACTAGGTTCATGGGACAAATATCCTGCATACTGCGAACGTGTGGTATTTACATTTATTTCATTGCTGTCCAGAGGTGTTTGAGAAATTTCTATTTCCGACCACTGAAACACGGTTATGTAGCGTTGTGTAGAAGCAGCGAAATCTATGTAGCATCAGATATTTCCAACATTCGTTACTTTCCAAACCCTTTCCGTGTCATGTTGATTTTCAATGAAACGGAAAACTGTGAAAAGGGGAGTATCGAGGAATAAATGGTGGCTTCTGTGGGTGGTTCCGTTTGCATGTTACTTGGCGGCAGAATCGGTAACAATACCTCTCTTCAGTAACAATTACCCAAGTTGAGTAAGAGGAAAAACTGATTATTTTCTCATAGGTATCGTAATATTTCAATCTAGAGACAAATCAATAGTCAGGAGTATGTCATTTAAACATTACCCTCTTGAGTAACAACTACCTTAGGTGTCACTGAGACCTTCTGCAAATGCGTTTAGTTCATTCCGCCATATTTTAACACAAGGCCGGCTCAAAGCAAAACAGAACTCACTCCCTAAAGTGCATCGCAATCAATTTGAGAAATCACTCCTCTTAAAAACGGCCCGGGCAAAAATTAAACTAGCGTCACGTTTAGGGGTGACTGCAACAAGAGTTAAAATGACCCTAGAATGCGCGGGAAGAAAGTGCACCGGCCACGTGGATGGTCGTGTTGGATTTGTGTCCACGTTTTGTCGAAAAGAGTGAACGCAGCGAAATGAAGTGGAATATCACAGTCAGTCTATGTGTTGAAACATATTCTATGGAGTTATTACGGGTACCAAGATGTATTGTTGAGTGTTCAGAAGAGAAGACATCAAGAGGTCGGAATCACTTGCATTCAGGCTCAGACGCCGGTCATCACCGCTGTCAATCGTCAATCGTCAATCGTATAAAGTTTAGATATCGCTGTAATTTGCATGTTTCTTTAGAATGACCATGATTTAAAGACTAAATAGCTCAGATACGAGCCTAACGCTTAAACCATACTATGGGTCAAAATGTAAACAAACGTTCCCATTTTGATTTAATTTCATTTATTATTCCACTATTATGTCATTTCACCAAATAAGGTCAAGAGAACGCGCAAAATATGAGACCGTAATACACTGTAGTGTCCCGGTTTGACCGGTTTACAACAGAGCGAATACGGACGGAAAAGGCAGAAAAAAGGAGCAATAATGTCCGGACTGGACGAAGAATAGTTTTTGAAACGATGCAGACTCGAAAACAAGTTTCACTTGTCATTTATCTTTTCATTTTATCTAATCAAATTAAAGACATTTAACTGGCTTTCTGTGTTGTTTACATCATTCGTACGCGCCATATACCGATGGACAGTTGATGCCGGGTGCATTTGAAAACTGTTACCAAAACAGAGAAGCCAAAATAACAAAATCTTTTTGTAGTGGAATAATAAATCTCTTATTCGATGGTTTTACATATAATACTCGCGGACATTTTGCTCATTGCTCGTATTTTTCCTCGCCCCTTCGGGGCTCGGAAAAATACTACGCAACTCGCAAAATATCCGCGCGTATTATATGTAAAACCATCGAATAAGATATATGCATTTTACACTCATGATGCGTTCGCCTTGAGTCGATGAGAACTAGATGGCATGAATTCAGTTCTTTAAAACATCACTCTCATGTAAAGTAACGTGAAGATGAAAAGGCCACAGTGTAACAAGATAGAGAGATGCAATAACTCATAAACCGAAATCCTGTAAAGGTTTAATTCAGTCAGACAAGCCGGAATTCAGATCAAAGCGCAGCGATAATATTTTTAGTTATTTATACACTCACTGAAATATATTCGGGGTCAAAAAAAGATTTGACAGAAGGAAACGAGACGTCAGCAAAAAGGCAAGCGTCATATGTTGTCGAAAGTAAAATGCCTTTTTACGTTTAGAGACTGAATTGAAGAGTTTAATTTCACGTAATTTTGTCGTATCTTTCTTCAAGATTTCGGTGAATGACCTTTGTAGAACACCGGATACTTTTGGCGACAAATTTGTCACGTTACGTATGCGCAAAAGTCACGCTGCTAGAAAGAATTCTGCGCGTTCCGATTTATAATTAATAGATAAAATTACGTTGTCTGTATTCATTGAAAACTAAACAGCAGCAAAATACTGCTTGAAACAACTTTGTTTAGCGTGTAATCGCGGCAGTAGCCATCCTCAACTGCATGTAATCATAATTACTCCCGTCAGTTGACCTTCGGGTGACCTTTCGTCTGCTATGCCACGCGTTTTGTGCAAACCTTTATTCACTTTTTTCGCCAGAGAATACTTTACTTTCCTTAGAAAGAGGAAAAGAAGTATCATCTATAATATATATCCATCAATACACGAAAAAAACTGCTATTTCTTAAACACTTGGTCGCTTGCGTGTTTTGTCGCTGGTAATGTTTACTTTACGGAGTAAATGTTACTCGAAAGCCCGCCATCGCCTCTGTGTATAAAAATGAATTTCACGGTTTTTTCGAATAAGAATACCCTATTGTTTTAGGGAAAATCTAAATTTAAAGAAATTCCACCTTATTTATCGATTTCGGTAAGAGGTAAAAGCCATTTCAGGAACATCTGGTATTTTGACGGTGGTAAAGTTTACTCTCGCCGGTAAATATTACTCGCTTGTGACGGCTTTTAGAAATGCGACGCTCTGATTGGTTAAGACTGGGTAACTTTTACCCTCAGTGGTAACAATTTTTAGTCCATATTGAGATGGACAAGTATGCAATGTCTTGGACAAGTGTTCTTGGTCATCTGCCGGCGAAAATATCCTTGGATAGTTTCTTTGTATTCTGATAGTCTTTTAATGGAATTTTGTCATTATATCTTGGCTGCTACCAACCGAATAGCGTCTTTCCGATTTTCGATGTGTTACTAAAAATAGCGTGATACTGTCCCTTTAAGCTTCAAATGGATTATAGATCTCAGTACTGAAATTGTGAACTGCCTGAAAAGAAACCATTTTTTTTTTAGTAAACACAAATATAATACTTAGAATAACAGAGTTTATGTTTTCACCTTTTGTAGCTTCACCTGATGAATTTGCTGAAACATCCTTCATCAGGTAGGACTCCTTCAACAGTTTTTGAACATGTAATCTGTCAGAAATCTTCCATCTCACACTTTTGTGATTATTTTAGGCAATGCACTTGTGCACTGTAACTTTAAGATGACAATATTTTTTCTTACATTGAACTCACTTAATATGGAAAATGTCTTTTGATTGTCAAAAGCATGTTTGTTTGCTTCTTTTAGTTGAATTTCTTCCACAAATAACAACGCTACTAACAGATCTTGGAGCCTCACAGGCTGAGGTTAGTATAGCAATTTGAAAAAGGAATGACCTCAGATTTTTTAAAATGTATTAAATTGTGTCTCCATCCATTTTGTTAAAATGTGTCATTTATTTTTCCCTTAATTTTCACAGCTTCAAAGGAACATGCCAAAACCTAGTGCAGAGAAAAGAAGGTTGGTGTCCAACTACAAAATTAAGCCAATTTATCATGAAAAGTTTCTGATTGATTACTTTTAGTCTGGACAAGCACAAACATGCAAAAACACTGGTGCAAGCATACATGTACATGTGCATATGTACACGAGCCCAAGTGTTCACAGCCATAAGTGCAAGCAAGCACAAGCACCAGTATAAGACTTTTATGCAAGCATGCAAAAGCACCAGCATGAATATGCAAACAAAAGTGCAAGCATGCATGAGCACCAATACAAGTATGCAAACAAAAGTGCAACCATGCGCTAGCAAAAGTGCAAGCATGCACAAGTGCAATCATTAGTACAAGCTTGTATGAGCATGCACAAGTTTAAGCCTGTACAAGCATACTAGACCAGAAAAGGTAAAGTCTTGCTGTGCTTAACAGTTACATTCCACTATCTCTATACCACAGAATGCAGTTCTCTTAGAATCACATTTTTTCTAACTTCTGTTCTCTCAAAGTTTGTCTGTACAAGAAGTTAAAATGATTTGTCTTTGGCTCCCTGTGATGTAAAATGTTCCTCCAAACCCAGGAGCCAATTTCTAGAGTAAACTCTGCTGAAGTGAAGTACCCTACCAAAAAAAAAAGAGTACAAACCTTGTTTTGAACCTGTTTTTCAGACTGTTGGTTCATGAATAGTTCTAGTGATGTCCACTAAATGGTTAACAATTATTCCATCCACGAGAGCGCGTTGGATATGAGATGATAGATAGTGAATGAAGTGCGTAGCGTCGAGTTAGCTATAATCATCTCACATCCAACAAGCGCGAGTGGAATTGCTGTTTTATTAAAAACAATCAAGAAATATTGCTAGATCTTGTTGATTCCGCTCTTCAAGAACAACCAGAAGACAATAAAATGGTCGCTCTTTCTTGGGCATATACTGTGGCCACTAGCCAATCAAATTCCTGGAATTGCATTATACAATGATTACTAATAATTTTTTGTTCATGCTGTTTTGTCTCCAAGGCCTGAACCAGAAGCCACTCTTTCAAATAAAAAGCAAAAAATTGATGTAAGTTGTAAATCAGGGGTTTAATTAAAGGGACAATATCACTCTATTTTTAGTAACACATTGAAAATCGAAAAGGCGCTATTCGGTTGATTATTAGCAGCCAAGACATAATGACCAAAATTCCACTAATAGACTATCAGAATGCAAAGAAACTATCCACGGATATTTTCGCCGGTAGATGACCAAAATAAAAATGTGTTCAAATTTGAAAACGTCGGGCCGACGTTTTCAATTTTCGCTGTCGTAACGCACTAAGTATCGGTAACGGTTGTACTTTATTTTGGTTCAACCTTTCGTCTATTAATATTTCTTTAAATTAGCGATTTAGAAATTAACTAACATAGTGTTCAAAGTTTAGATTTAGTGAATTTTTGCCCAAAATCATGATATCGTCCATGATATTGCCCCTTTAAAGGCCAGGCACCTGACAAATTGACCCGCCTGTGAACACAACTTCCCAAATGACTTTTTCCATATACAGTAGAACCCCGCCTTACGACCACCTCGTTATTACGACCACTTTTTATGCTCCGAACGAATTGAAACTCCAGTCATTTCCTTAGTTTTACAACCTCGTTAATCCGACCACTCCGTTTATACGACGACATTTTCACCGCCCGAAGGTGGTTGTATTAACGGGGTTCCACTGTAATAGCATTATCTAAGTTAACTATCTTGCCCAAGCGCGCTAATCTATTTCCTGTTTGTTCAAACACCCCTGGCTTATAACCGTAGCTTTATCCTTTGTCTTTGTAGACTGAAGAGATCGAGACAATGTCCACGTCAGATGCCGTTGAAATGACAGCGCAGGATATCATCCCCAGGCTGAATAAAGAGACCGTAACTGACCTTGTGTTGGTCAGCATGTTAGCTCTCCCTGACAGCCTCCCGTCACACTTCCATGATACATACACCCCTATTGCTGCAGCAGGCGGGCAAGCGCAGGTGGTGCATCTTGCCCGTCTTTTGGCCACGCAGATGAATGCTGCCAAGGTTGGAAAAGGCTACGAGAGAATGGAGGCCTTGAGAAAGGTACGTTTTAGTGTTTTAAACTCGTGGGGATGGGGATAGGGGAGGCAAAATCACTGTATTTCAGGGGTGGGCCGAATAACGATACCAAATACTCGATATCATCCCTGAAAATATCGATACTTGATAGAGATATCGGATGTTATGATCCCTGTCGAAACTGCTTACGTGAACGCTGTTTTAGGGATCCATATACAAAAAACAATATTTTACCGTTTGTGTATGCCCTGTTGTACTGAGCCCAGTTGTTCAAAGCCCGATTAAGCTAATCCTGGATTAACTTGAACTTTGAATTAAGCTACTAATCAATAGAGATTCTTCCGAAACATTTTTGTCCCTCAGTTTCGACTTAGACGTTTCGTTACCATCTTTCAAAAACAATTTTAGTGAGCGACATGGAAATCATGTGCGACCTGCACCGCTTGCAACGTCTTGGTCGAGAGGACAAAAGAACGAACAACAGAACAATGCTGCCAACCTTAGAAAACAATGCAGCGGCAGGTCTATTGTCCCGTTTTCCCTGATCGTTCAATGTTTTGTTCGCGTTGATTTTCAGGCTCAAAATGATCCAAGAATGAAGGAGGCCGAGATTATGTCCATCCCTGTGATTGGCGGAGCAGGGGCCTGGGGCGGAAACAGTGCACCGGGTGTTGAGGAAAACCCAATGGTGAGTTTTCATACATGTATCACCACAAATTTACACTTTGATTTATGACCTTTTCTCTCCTAAATATATGCAAAATCAATACTGTAGAAACAACAAAAAACATTAATTTCAAGAACAAAAGTATTGCTTCTCAGCATAAATCTATTAGCGTACTATCGCGACTGCTGTTCTCTTATTGGCTATGCTACTCAATATCTATTCTGTTGTAGATAGTGAGTAGAGTGAGTAGCCTAAGAGTGTGTGGTGGGGTGACCTATTTATATCATTTATCAATAAAAAAAAAAGCGAATCTATCTTTTTGTTAAGTTTTGAGCGACTAGTAGATCTATACTAAAACAATTATTAGATTATTCGTTCACAATTTCTATGCGATAAAAATCTCGAGCTCGAGTTTTATTTTGTTGAGATCACAGTTCAGGATAATTCATCCACAGCGCGAAAAACAGATTGACATTGCACAGCATACTGAACATTCTATGAGTGAGAGGAAAAATGTAAAACATACAGTGTAGTGTCTTTTCTAACAGAACAAGGCATTGATGCAAAGCCCACTGATTGTCAAAAGCCTGATGCACTCTCCACTAGACCAGCCCATGTCACTACATGGAGCCTTGCTAACTGAAGCTTTTTTTTAATAGCGAGATTTTAATATCATTTCTTTCCTTTTGCCAGTTTATTTTTGGACAACCTAAAGCTGAAGAGGATTCGGCACTGAAGAGGATGCTAGGTATTTAGAATTAATTAGTTTAAATCGTATTCTTGTAAGTGCAGGTTAATTGACTAGTAAGTGTAATACGTTCATGAGCTAAGTATATCAAACTGAATGGGAATATATAAAAATATGTACTTGAAACGCAGTATTAGTTGTAGCTGTAGTTGTAATGTAAAATTGTTGTAAAAGCGTTGTTAGTAAAGTTGTAGCTCAATAAAAAAAGGCAGAATTAGGTAGAGATTAAGAATTACGACGGACGGCAGAAATGACCACATGACCATGTTTATCCTTCATTTGCCGCTCGCTGTTTTCATTTTCTCGGTAAAATTGAGTAGTTTTGTGTTAGCATCAAAGGTCAGAATTGCTTTGCACTATTTTCATCTGTGTACTAATTTTTTTCAAGAAAATATAAACGCGAACTTCACGTTTGCCGTTAACGCGATTCTAAATCTCTCTAAAAGTGGCCAAAACGGCTAGCAATATTTTTTTCTGTTAATCTCAGTTAATCACATCTCTTCCATAATTATCTTGCAGGCGGTCATTTTGACGTAACAAAGGAGAAGAGACCTTTGGATATAAAGAAGGTGATTGGTTGAAAATTTTGGCTCGATCCAAAGCTGAGGTTCCCTGTACAAAGACGCTAATTATTAAGCTTTTGACTAGGTCATCCTTCCACGACTTAACACTGGAGATCTGACTCTGTTATTTTATAGATTATTTTATTGGAAGCTTTAGCGACGACGAAGGCGACGACAACGAGAACGTCAAAAAAGCAATAGGCTTGTAACCAAAACAACAACTCTGCACGTGTATTATACTTTTTGTTATATTTCTTTACCGTCACTGCACGTACGACTAGGACGTGAAATTTTTTAATGGGACGTTTTATAGAGGACGTCAACACACGACGACGAATTTTTTCTTTTCGCTCTTTCTAAACTTAGGTGCGGTCTCCCAGAATTCGATTCAAGGAAATTTCACCTACATTTGACATTTAAAGCGAGTTGGGATAATCGCGACGACGTTTGAAAGAACGCGAACTCATTTTAATAATGACGTTTTTGCTGTCGTTGCCGTTGTCGTTGCTAAAACTCCTTAATTTTTTTCATGTGTACGACGAAAAGCACTACGGAGGAAACTACCTCCGATCGGATGTTTCTTGTTGCGGTATGTGGCAGTACATAGCGCAACCAAGGAATCATTTGCTCACAGAGTCGTACGAAATCGGAGCTTGTTGAAAATGAAGGCGTGGCAAATCGTTTTCATTTGACTACTTTGTTAAAGCAAGGACGGAAAAGGATTCAATTGAGGAATGAAAACTTGTGGTTATGGAAAGGCCCGATCAAAGACACAGTGAAAACTTTGAACTCGTGTGCTCTGAAATAAACTTTAAGCATCTTCAACAACGTTTAATCTTGCCTCTTTAAGGAGGCTTGAGGCAGTTTTTTTGGACTTAGGGTGGAGGTTTTGAAATTACAATCTCGCATACAAGATAAACTTCGATCTCCTTCATACTACATCATTATTTCAACATATGATCAAAGTTAATTTTCTCATCGGTTTCCAAGCAACAGCTATTACCATAGCAACGGAAGCGTATAGCCTCTCATTTTAAACATTGTCGATTATCTCGAAATCTAGTCAGACACTTTATGACAAAACTTTAGGGATTTAAACTACTCAATCTAGACAACTTGTAGACGAAATTAGAAAAAAATCTGTAAGACCGTTTCCAAGTAAATAATGAATCAATTTTTACGGGGTTATTTTGTTTATTCCAGCATTTTTCACCAATATCTCTGGCAAAATAAAACGTGACACTTTGTCTTTTCTGTCAAAGGGTTTTTCCTGATAGCAAAACATTCTAAACGTTTGTTGAGCTTCATGGGTGTCTCCGATTTTAAGATATTTATGTTTAAAAACAGTGAAAATAAAGCGCAGATGAATGAAAAAGTTCCTACTTTGGATAAATCGAGATATCTTTAAAATATCCACACGGATTTTTCTGCTAAATTACAAGCGGTTAAAGTAATAATTCTTTTCGATATCTACGCAAGTTTTAGGCTCAGGGACCGAAATTGGTGTTAGATAAGAAGGCTGAATCTTGGTCAAGTTTCACTTGTTATTCGCTTTCTCCGAACAAGAAATTTTATTTTGTTTGTCCCGGTCTATTTCACTGCTATTCACGTGCTTTGAATATTTATTTGAGAAGCAGGAGCATATATCTATGTAAATGTTACCTTTTGCACGACCTCGCGTAATCATAAATATTCACAGCACGTGAATAGCAGTGGACAGACCGGGACAAACAAAACAAAATTATTGTTCGGAGAAAGCGAATAATGACTGAAACTTGACCAAGATTCAACCTTCCTATCTAACACCGGTTTCGGTTCTTGAGCCTAAAACTTGCGTGAATATCGAAAAGAATTCTTACTCTAACCGCTTGTAATTTAACAGAAAAATTTGCCGGGGTATTTTAAAGATATCTCGATTTATGCAAAGTAGAAACTTTTTCATTCATCTGCGCTTTATTTTCACTGTTTTTAAACATAAATATCTTAAAATCGGAGACACCCATGAAGCTCAACAAACGTTTAGAATGTTTTCCTATCAGGAAAGATCCTTTGACAGAAAAGACAAAGTGTCAAGTTTTATTTTGCCAGAGATATTGGTGAAAAATGCTAGAATAAGCAAAATAACCCCGTTAAAATTGATTCATTATTTACTTGAAAACGCTCTTACAGATTTTTTTCTAATTTCGCCTACAAGTTGTCTAGATTGAGTAGTTTAAATCCCTAAAGTTTCGTCATAAAGTGTCTGACTAGATTTCGAGATAATCGACAATGTTTAAAATGAGAGGCTATGCGCTTCCGTTGCTATGGTAATAGCTGTTGCTTGGAAACCGATGAGCAAATCAACTTTGATCATATGTTGAAATGATGATGTAGTATAAAGGAGATCGAAGTTTATCTTGTACGCGAGATTGTAATTTCAAAACTTACACCCTAAGTCCAAAAAAACTGCCTCGAGCCTCCTTAAATTCCTTACCTTGGGTAAAGAGTGGGGGAGGGGAGGGGTGGCACTCACACCCTCTGTCTGACCACTCCCCTAAAGACCGCAAAACAAATATTTGGTTCCTTGATTATAATTTTGTCTGGTCATCTAGCAAGTACTAGATCAGTATATTTTGGTTACATGCCGTCTTTGTACATTAGGTATATTTTATACTAAATTTCAGTATTGTTACTTTTTTTTCCGGCAGACACCATTTGTGCCCAAGGAACCTGCCGTCCCACAACTGGTAAGTATATTTCTATCCTGCCACCTGACCTTTTAGAGAATTTAGTTCAAAGAATATATTAGCCACGGCCTGGAACAGATAAATGAGTACAGCAAGTGATATTCAACATTTGTTGCTCACTGAACAAAAGGCTTGGGTATTCGTTGAACAGTTATGAAGATTTAGTGGACCAGCCAACCTATGAAAATGAAATAGATAATGGTACATGATGAAAATTCTCGGAAAAAATTCCGAGCCCCCAGCGGGAATCGAACCCACAACCTTCCAGTTACTAGTCTGGATGCTTTAACCACTGAGCTATGGGTGACTCATGTGGTGAGCACAAGATCTTTGTGTAATTTTGACATTTTTTACAGCGCATGCGCAAGATCAAGCCTTTCAAGTTATCTGACGTGACAAGAATTTTGAATCCGGAAGAGAGACAGCAAATGATGGCTGGAGCAGTGAATAGAATACTGGCAGCTGAAAGTGAGTTGTTTTGAGCCTCATTATCAAAGCAAGGCTTCGTGCTTGGGTTTTTGTTCATTCATATACAAACAAAACTAAATGTTTATGATATGTTTTTTGCTTAAATATTCAGGCAGTGCAGCTCGAAGTGGAGTAATCCAGGTGAGAGAACTGAGGGCGCGTTCTTTTGGGACTATTCCGGAATAGGAATACTCGGAATAAACGGTATATACGGAATGAACGGAATATCATTCTGTTCATTCTGCTCCCGATAGCAGAATGAGCAGAATGGAAGGAATACGGTTTACTCAGAATACACAGATTGGGAAATTTTTGGCGGGAAATCTTACGCGGCCGTTCGCGCGCACAGACATAGTAGTTCTCAGGTCACCTCCGCCATGGGTATTCCGTTTCCAGATTTTAGGAGCGTTCTTTTCGAAGTCGCGAAAACGGACTTTTAGAACATCTATTGATATCGTCGCAGCTTAAGTTCGGTATTTGTTCCTTTGGGCCTTCATTCTTGCTTAGAGCGTGTTGCGGGACATGAAGAACTAGTTTTCCGCAAGAATTATTCGTTCCGGTATGCTTGGATTCACAGTGGTTCCTTGATATATGTTTTAGCTTGATACAGATTCCTTTTCTTATTTCAGGAACGTATCGATCTCGTTGTTGGCCTGGTCACACAGCTTGGTGGTGATTTGAGAACAGGTGCAGTCGTTGTATGTTCGTTTGTTAGTTACTTGTTTATTCCTGTTTCTGTTCATTAATCTGTGGGTAAAGGGGCTTTTGGGAGCTGGCAGCGTGGCCAAGTGGGTAGAGGACTGGAACACCCGGGTTGGAGTCACGCTTTGGCCGCTTGCTGGATTTGTTTCACCGTATTCCCAAATTCAATTCTTCAGCTGCGCTTGTATTATAGTTAACCAATCTGCCTCCTGCCAATTGAGATTTAAATCTTGATAATTTTTTTGTCAAGTTTGACTGCTCGACCCCACTTGCACCTTGTGCTATAAGCAAATAAAGGATTTTTATCTTTTTCCCACAGATTTCGATACTCCTTTATGAAAACACGACATCGAAAAGTTTAATACGTTTAATACCAAATAATAATACGTTAATACGTTTTAATACCAAAGATTGGAATCAGCTGCTGTTATGGTGTACAAATCTTTACATGGAATGACCCCTGAATATCTGAGTTCTAGATTTGTTTTTCGAAACGACGTAATATCATATCGATTAAGGAATACTGAAAATAAATTGGCTCTTCCGCAGCCCCGCACCAATTATTTAAAGAAGAGTTTCTCTTACAGTGGAGCCGGGTTGTGGAACAGCCTATCCAGTGACCCTCGTGCAGCAACATCTTTACATGATTTTAAATTTAATCTACGTCACCACAGTTTTGAATGAGTTTGAACACGGCATCCTTGTAAAGCAGCCTTTAGTATGTGGTTAATAGTATTTTAGGTTAGTTTAGCTAGGGATGATTTTGGTTATATCTTATTTTTTATCTCTTTATAATCTTTACTCAAGGATTTACCGTGTGTAAATATAGCTACCATTACCATTACCAATTAAAAGTATTCACAACCATTGCACGCCGCACTGTAACTCACCCTTTTTTTCTCTTCTCACACTTGTCGCAGTCCTTCAAGACTTCATTCAGGAGGACATCCGTGCCCGTTATGATCTTCTAATGTCCTGGTTATATCAGGAGTACAGTGCATCAGAAAGCGATGGACTCGAAGATGAACTGGAATCAAACCAATCCTACAGCGAATGTCTGCTCAGTCTCATGGATGGACTGTACTCCAAGCTAGATACCAAGGACAAGTAAGTGTCCTTCATTACTTTCGGCCAAATCATCGTTTCACATGCTTCTGTGTTAGCTTGATTCGTGCAATCCGTTTGGAGTCCGACGATCGGTTTTAATTTTTGAGCGAAATTAACGCTGATTTACGTTGTTTTGGAAATAGTAACGCGAAATGGATTTTCTTAGCTTTTCGGACTCGCGTTTTACCTCGCAAGAAGGTGAAGCTTTCGTACTTATTCTTTTTAAGGCCCTCGTGAGAATACTGTCTGGTCTTTCGAGACGAGAGTCGCGTCTCGCGAGACATGATTTGCGTCTCGCGAGATGTTGGTAACTTACTTTTGAGCGGTACTGTAAATGTTAGCAGATTCACTGCAATGTCCCTAAATTAGGTCAGTACAACGAAAACCCGTCAACCTTTTACTCTTCTCCATATGTTTCTCATGGAGCTAGTTTGGAGAATTTCTCTAAACATCAAGGCATTTGACAATTAGCGATCATTTCTTTTATTCGTAGAACCTGTTTTCAAAGCGTCGATAGTATTATGAGAAGTTAGATAGCTTTTCACCATTGGGGTAGTATCCGTATGCAGCTGTTATTAGGGTCGTCACGCCACGCTTCCGTGACGATCCTGATAACAGCTTTCGAAGCGTTGCGTGACGACCCTGATAAGGGCTGCTTAGGAGACGACTATTCGAGCTGAAAAGGTGAATACGACCACCAGCAGCCCATATAACACAACGTCTGTTGTGAAAACCAATATCAATGCACGGCGTTGTAAATTTCTTCATTTCCGTAACTTTCTCTTCAAGCAACAACGGAGGGTGACAAAATTCAAAGTTTAATGGAGAACGTGAATGAGCACGCGAAAGGTGAATGTTTCATCCTTGTTTTTTATGCAAACGCCGTTTCTTCCTACCAATCTGGTGTTTGGCCAGTTCGGTCACCTTTTACAGGTAGAGCATGTTGGAATCAGTATTAGTTTATAGATTTAAGCGACGTTTTATTCCACCGTTCACCGCACTTCATTTGTGGCTGATTTTTTGGTGTTGTTACTCTCGGTTCAGTTATTATTAAAGGTATAATAAAAATGTTAAAACTCAGAAGGGTTACTGTTGATGGTTATTTCTGTCGTAGATTGTTTACTCGCATCCTGCTGGACATACCTTCACTAACAGACGGAGCTGTCATGGCTATCAGGATGTACTGCGAGGACTTGGTAAGCTAAAGCTCTTCACTCCGGCCCAAGAATCAAAAGTTTAAATGAAAATTCTAAACGCTTTTGAGAAACAAACCGCACTGCTTTAAACTACTGCTGAAGAGCTTTTAATTAATCGTCATGCTTAAGGATTTTGTCCAAAGACGTAGGCTCAATTTAAACATGAATTTGTTAGAGAGCGGTTTCCAATTGAGTGTCGTAAAACCAAAACCAAAGTAATTGTTCTTTCCAATCGCAACAGCTATAGACAACGCAACGAGCCAATCAGAATTCGAAGCAAATACATTTAACTGGCGCCAAGCGCGAGAAAACGCGTGCGGCCAAAACACGATTGGTTTTCATTTGGATTCCCATTGGTTGAGAAAGTGGCGCGAGTTTTGTTAACCAATCATAGAGCGTAGTAATGCAAAACCAAAGCAAACGCGAAACACAAGACATAGAACCGTTTTCAATTGAGCGTCGAAGGCAATTTCGTATATATATCTATAAAAGTAGTGTTAAGTTTATGATCTTGATGTATAATTTGCGTGTTGTTGTTTTTTAACCTTGTAATTTTTGATGTCGTTGTTGTTGTTTGTTTGTTTCTTTCTTTCTTTTGGTGAAATAAAACAAATGATAGATAAATGAATAAGATTCGCGGTAAAAAAGGAATAAATAATTCCAAATTTAATGTCAATAACACGAGAAGTGCTTGCGCAATTTCCCGAGCCAGAGGCTCATGATAAAGTGCTTGACAGTAATCCAAACTGTAAAACTGAAAACTGGCGAAAGTTGCAGAAAATCAGCCGAATAAACACCCAGACAACGAGCAGTGGTAGACTTTACTTTGTGAGAAGAACGACATGGAGGTGGAAGGGCGCAGTTTCGTTTTCTCTCTGTAATTGTACTCCCGTAGGTGTTAGAGCGGTTTTCAATTGAGCGTCCCAAGTAATTTCGTGTTTGCTTTGGTTTTGCTTGATTGCGCTCTGTGATTGGTTAACAAAACTCGTGCCACCTTCTCAACCAATGAGAAGCAAAACCAAAACCAATCGTGACTCGCTCGCACGCATTTCCCGCGCTTGACGCCGGTTACATGTATTTGCTTCGAGTTCTGATTGGTTCATTGCGCCTTTTGCATTTCTCTTCAGTAATTGGTCAGAGTAATTACTTTGGTTTTGGTTTTACGACATTCAATTGAAAACTGCTCCAATTTTCAAGGTTTACGGTAAAAGATATGTATTGATGCTCATAGACTGTTCACAGTCCCCCTATTTTTCCGTGGGATTCAGGAGACCGGTACGCTTCGATGGAACCGCCGCCATCTTGGTTTGTAAAAGCGAGCGCGATCTGGGGAGAGTGTTTAAACTACCGAGGGGAGGGGAGCGGAGTTGGGAGGCTTCCCGTCGCTCACTATACTAACACCCACTCCCCCTCCCCTCGGTAGTTTAGACACTCTCCCCAGATCGCGCTCGCTTTTACAAACCAAGATGGCGGCGGTTCCATCGAAGCGTACCGGTCTCGAGAATCCCACGGAAAAATAGGGGGACTGTGAACAGTCTATGATGCTCATGGTAGTTCTGTAACCTGTGCAACTTGTTTACGCCAGGCCAACGAATTTACCTAAACAACTGCTATCTGATAAAACATCAATACATGTAGATAACTTTCTTTCCCGTTGGTTTGGAGAGAAAACGTTCTGAAAGTTTCAGAAGGCTCGATCCAGCATTCGTTTTACGCTCCTTCAGTGTCTTTAAAGGGGAAGTATCATGGGGTTTTTGACCTTTTTGTGTTAACAATGGTGAAGTAAGACCTTAACTTTGCTACAAAATAATTCTGGAACGACGAGAGGAGAGAAATCAACTCAGTTCTTGAAAGGCACAACTCGTGATCTATTCTAGCGTATTTTGGAAACAAAAATGAGAGAACTTGAAAAACATTAGTTTAACGTTTTTCAAGTTTCAATCCATTCCGACCTACTCTATCTCTAGCCAGAGGCACTAATCGACAGCTTTATTGTACTGGGGTGATAATTTATAACGAACCTAGACAATCATTTTTTGTTTCTGTTGTCTGACAAACATTTTTGGGTTTTGAAATGACATCAGATTTTCGTGATACTTCCCCTTTAAGCAGCTCGTAATAAAGTATTAGTAATAAGAAATAGTGGTAAAGGTTTTATTTATAGAGGGTAACACTTGACAGTAGTAAACCCGTGGCCCTCATTACAATATGAAAAGCACCTAAAAACAAAATCAGTGTCATAAAAATTAAAACGCTTTATACATTTAAAATTAAAAATTTTACATCGACATTTAGAAATACAAAGACATAATTTCTTGTTTTGTCTATAATCGGTTAAACCATCAACAAGGTGTGTTTTCGGCTCTAAAGTTTACTACTTATTTCTTTAGGAGCGCCTTCAAGTTGGTTTTTCCACGCTACGAGAATTAATCTTAAAGCGACCGGCAGCTCAACTGCAGCTGTTACAGACACTGTTGGAACTAACGACAAACGAGAAGGAACAAGTGAGGGTACAGGCAATTCACTCAGCCAAGAAACTACACACAAGGCCAGAACTAGCAGAGTATATCGAGGTGCGTTTGTGCATGGAGACATGCTATAAATCCTCTCTTAAGCCCCTTCGGGGAGTGGAGAGGATGGTTAATAGAGAAGGGGGGGGGGGGGCGGAGAAAAGGAGGAAACAGTCTAGAGTTGCGGTAAAATAAAACTAGCGTGGAATGAGATTTCTTTACGTTTCGAACGAAGGCGCTTTGTCAAGTTTCTTTCAAATTTTCGACGAGGGCAAGGACTGTCTTGACATGGAAACAACTATCTTCCTCTAAAAGGGTGGGGGGGGGGGGGGCTTATTTGACAATGGGGCTTATAAGTAGCCTCCCACGCAGACGTTCTTGGGGGTTTGTCACGCGTTCCTGCTCGACGAACCCCTAAGAACGTCTGCGTGGGAGGCTAGCTTATAAGGGGATTTACGGTAGGTGTTTAATTTTGAACACACAAAAACTTTCCCGGCCTCAAGCAGTCATTATTATTTTGTTAATGTTGTAAACAACACAAATCAAAAAGGTTTTAGCGATTGCCAAGTAGAATGTGCATAGGCCTCGTAGCACCTCTAGAAAGCGAAATGAATTTATCAAGTCTTTGTGTAATGTTTGTGTGTGTGCTGCAAAGGGTTTACCAAGAATCAAAGGAAAATCTTTGACCTCAGCGAGATTCGAACTCACAACCCATGGATTAGATCTGCCTGCGATCTTTAGTAGCTACGAGGTCAGCTAGGAGAAGGGGGTAGAATTAAAGGGAGGGGTTCACATTTCAGCGCATGTGCATGAATCTAAATGCTTTTTTCACTTTCTCATCAACTTTATGGCCTTAAAAATCCTACTCATATGTACTTTGGTAATCACATTCTATGATTAGTCCAAGCAAAATGACTGATGACCAAAATTCACAGAAAATGCTAGTGGATTGCACTCATATTGTCGATATTGAATTTAGCGTTGACCCGTAGGATTTATTCCACGGTTGATGTGTTTACAGTTATTTGCATGCGAAAAAACGCAATCACATGAAAAAATTACCACTGGAGTTCCTAATTCCCTTCGGAATGGTTCATAAACAACGAATTAAATTAAACAGGCTTGGGTCATAGCGAGCAAAGGCGAAAAAGTATTTTGATTCATGGATATGCGCCAAACTGTGAACCTTTAAGAACCTTTAAGAGAGTTCAGTGGAATTATAAATTATAATGGTTTATAATGTTTTAAGAACTGTTAATGTACATGTATTGTTTTAAAATTTTTCACATTTCAGAAGTACGCTTTGGAGTCTCTACAGCAACTGTTAGGTGATCACCCGCCAGCTCCTGTTGGACAAGACCCTGATGAAGGTACCGCTCATCACACTGCTCTTCATTCTACATTCAAATGTAGCTAACCATGGCTCTGAACTTGCTTTCAACTATGTTCATAGGAGATTTACAATTAATACTTATTCAGTACAGTGGTGAGAATCCTTCCTTAAGGTCTGAGGTTCGACTCCTGATAGGAGCACTCGGATTTCCTTTCTTCGAGTATGCCTGTGTCACTCACTGAGTGAATAATACACCATTCTCATTCATTCACCAGGCTTAAAATATTCCATCACATTTATTTCATTGCGCATGTGCCCTACATTGACATTCCAATCCTAGCAGTATGCGGGATGTTTGTCCCATGAATCTAGTTTAATGGCCTTAAGTAGCTCCCACGCGTCTCCTGTAGCTCGGTGGTAGAGCACCCGAACCAGTAATCGGAAGGTCTTAGGTTCGACTCCTGATAGGAGCACTCGGATTTCCTTTTTTCGAGTATGCCTGTGTCATTTACTGATTAATACGTCATTCTCATTTATTCACCAGGCTTAACATATTCCATCACATTATTTCCATTGCGCACATGCCACACATTGGCATTCCAATCCTGGCAGTATGCAGGATGTTTGTCCCATGAACCTAGTTTAATGGCCTTAGCTCTCACGAGTCTCCTCTAGCTCAGTGGTAGAGCATCCGAACAGTAATCGTTCGACTCCTGAAAGAAGCACTCGGATTTCCTTTTTTTCGAGCATGTCTGTGTCGCTCACTGAATAATACGCTGACATCATTGTGATAAAACATTTCTTAATTTTCTACTTGTTGCAGAAATCGCTCCTGGAGAGTGGACGGATGACACTATTAAACTCTGTCTGTATTTGTACCTCGCTCTGCTTCCACAGAACCACAAGCTGTTTCATGAGTAAGTCAGATCAAGTTAGTAGAGTGGTTTTTAACTGACTGTCGAAAGCAATTTGGTAGTTTCTTTAGTTATACTTTACTTCGTTCTGCGGTTGGTTAGAAAGACTCGCGCCACTTTCTCAACCAATAAGAAGCAAAACCAGACCCAATCCTGACTTGTTCGCATGCGTTTTCCCACGCTTGGCGCCGGTTACATTTATTTGCTTCTAGTTCTGATTGGCTCATTACACTGTTTACATATCTCGTGATTGGCAAGCCAGGGCGAAAACCAACCAATACACTCCACCCACAATGACGACGATTCCGTGACTCGAAACTGGATCATGTTGGTTAGTTGGCGAGTACTCGCGGCGCTGCGCGCTTCTCTCTTATTGTTGCTGTTTGCCTTTTTTGTATCGTGACTTCTGTATATTGTTTTTCTCTCCAGACTAGCTAAAGTATACACCGCCTCGTCACAGATTATTAAAAGAATCATCCTCAGGCATCTTGAACATCCCGTGAGTAACAACAACAACAACAACTACAACAACTACAACTATCTTTATTCGTGCCCAGAAATTATACAGTGTTTACATAAAGGCAGGAAAGAAAAATTACTAAGGAAGAGAGCACAGCCACTTAGAAAAAGCAAGCTAATCGAGCTAAGTGGCTGGGCCAAGCGGAAAAATTTCCAAATACCCCTACATATATTCATTCTGTTAATTCCTTTATCTTGAAATCAGGTACACCGGTAGCTTCATTCACTAACAAGGGTGTTGTGAGATAATCGGGAGATATAGAATCGCAATAGAGGGGTATAGAATAACGTTTACAATAATTCTGGCCTTTCATGTGAAAGCAAAACGACTCAATTTTACTGAGAAACTGATAACAGCGAGCAGCAAATATAGGGTAAACATGGTCACGTGGTCATTTCTTCCGTTTACCGTAAGCGTAATTTTAAATCTTTCTAATGTCGAGAATGTGACTTATTCCTAAAGCCCTGTACAAACTTGGTGCTTGCTCATATCGTTTGTTCATGCCTTAGGTCCGTGCTATTGGTATGGCCTCACCAGAACTCTTACAGTTGGTAGAGAACTGTCCTACGGGAGCTGAGACCCTCATAGCCAGGATCCTTAACATTATAACGGATAAAGGTACTACAATACTCTCTAAGGACATTAACATAACGAAGTCCGGTATCAGAGAAAACTTTTGTTGTAACCAGTGTGTGAACGGACAGTCCCACCGGAACAATTTTTTTCTTCCCATCTAGACGGCTTTTTTAATCTTCAAATCACGTCAGGATTGTAAATGTTTCAAGGCAGTAGCCCTGTCCAACGTTTCGAACAGCCTTTTAACGAAGGACAGGCTGAATTTAAATTGGAAGACGCGTTTTAAACATTTCAGACGTATTATTCGTCAGGGTAAGTGAGGAGTACAAACGTCAGATGCAGAATTCGTTGACGAATAATGCATCTAACTCAATAAACAGACAGATGCGTAAAGGCTTAAGGACGGTGCCTAATTTTGTTACTTCGCATACGTTTTGCACATCTCGAGATACTCGGGTTTCCTATGGGTGGTGCCTACTAATACAGGGAAATTTTTGCGCGGTTTAAAACTGTGCAGAGAAGGCAGAGCTTAGCAAGTGCTATTGGTATCCAAAAAGAAAGTTTGGGGTAACCATGCATTTTTCAGAGATGATAAAGCTTCAATATGGAAATAAGAACGCCATAGATTGCTTTGTATTTTACTGCTTTTTTGATTATCTCTGAAAGATGGTTAGCCCCAATTTTCATCTTGGATTCCAACAACCCTTGCTAAAATCTGTTTTCCCGCATAGTTATAAACCGTGCAAAAATACTTCTGTATTAGTAGGTACCGTCCTAAACGGACATTTCCCGAACTCTACCCTTGGATTAGACGACTCCCTTATCCGTGTGGTACTTTTCTTATTCCTTTCCAGCGGTTCCAACAGCGGAGCTTGTGAAGAGAGTCAAGGAGCTTTACCACAAGCGTGTGTCTGACGTGCGATTCCTGATCCCTGTGCTCACGGGTCTGAAGAAGCAAGAAATCATCGCTGTACTGCCTAAACTGATCAAACAGTCACCCAGCGTGGTCAAGGAAGTCTTCAACAGACTGCTAGGCTGCTTTCACAGTAAGTTATTTAACAATTGCCTCATACTTTAGCGTGTGAATATCGAGTCATGATGAACGCGAGACCTTAAGCCTGGAAACGAGGGACAAAGGACTTTGAGTAAGTCTATGGTTGTTATTGCGTTCAGCGTAAAAACAAAGCACTCCTAATACAGATTGAAGTCAAGATTGTATGGGACAATCAATTAAAGGATGGATCTTGGTACGCATATCTGGCAACCCCCGCAGATTTTGCAGGGGCGGATGAAATCATCACCAACTTGGCAAAGGAAAGACAGCCTGGGATCTAGATCATCGAACGCACTCCCTAATCGTTGATTATTACTAGTTGTAGCTATTGTTGTTGATGATCGTGATGTACTGTCCAGCCCTAACCCGGCCCGAGTCTCTATCTCGTTCCAGGTGACTCCAAAGTATCCGCCACCAGTCCTCTGAGTCCATCAGAACTGCTCGTTGCTCTGCATCAGATCGAGGCCAAGAGTGACATGAAATCTGTAATGAAAGGTAACGCAATCTTGAGTCTTGTTTGAGTTTACAGCTGTCTTTCTTGAAGCGACACTATCGAGTTAAAACTTGGTTTTCCACTAAATCTTTATTCAAGAATATCAGAGTTTTTACTTTGCTTATCACGGTCTGAAGACCACAAGTAGTTTTCTTAAGTGGAAATCGACCTTTTTTTTATATATTAAGAATGCCTTGCTTGTCTAATTGTGATGCGGTCGCACAGCGATTTAAGCTCAATCGTGATTTAAATAGCGTGCTAAATCGCTTTACTCCTGCTGTCTGACCACAATCATTGTGTCTACATTTGAAACCAGTCAATTTATGTCTGTCTGCTTGTTAAAATTAAGCGACAGTGGAAACCCAGCGTTAGTATCGGGAAATGAGGTCGCTTTAAGTTAAATCGCCGCTGTTCCCCTCGTTAACTAGAACCGGTGTAAACAAGGAAACCTTTTTCCTTTTCCAGCCAGCAGCTTGTGTTTTGCGGAGAAGACCATTTACACGCAAGAGGTGTTGGCAGTTGTTCTACATCAGCTGATGGAAATGAATCCTCTCCCTACTCTATTTATGAGGACGGTAAGTATTACATTAGTAGATTATTCTTCTCTCTCCTCTTCTCGTTCTCTTCCCAATTAAAAGACTATCAAGAGAAAGCGAAAAGATAAAATCACCAGATTCTTTCCTTAACCTAAGAACGACGTGATCAAGTTTTTGTCAACGAAGGATAAAATAAGACACGTCTGGGCGCTATCAAGATCATCATGTAAAGATGGTCGCTTATTTTTTGCGGGTAAGATTAAAAGTTTTCTTATCAACACAGCGCTCAAACTTCTTAAATAATTGCCAGACGCATGAGCCATATATTTTCTTATTTTGTACAGACCGCTTATCAGTTGGCCGTGTATTAAATAACTCTCAAGAGGTTATGCATCAGTCACGGGGTTTAGAAGTTATTTAAGGAGGTCAACTCATATCTTTCTTTTTACTGTGTAGGTAATCCAGTCGCTTAGTATCTGTCCTCGGTTGGTTGGTTTTGTGATGAACATACTCGCTAAGCTCATCACCAAACAGGTACGTCTCCATTTTGATTATATCTCTCAGTTAGTACCCGCGGTGTGATTGGTCATTTTCGCGGCTCGTATTTCACTGCACGGCCCCCTAAATTTGAAAGTTTCCTTTGCCGCTCGCCCGATTAACTTCAGAGATATAATAAATATCTTACTAACCTCGTTTTCTCGGTCAGTACTGTAAGTTACGGATCCTCGTTTTTTTCCGTTGATTTATGACCCAAGCACGAAGCGCGCGGGCCATTAATCAACCGGAAAAAACTCGGTCCGTAAGTTAAAGTACGAACCTCGAACTCGGTTAGTAAGAGGTATTTACATAGTGGCGTATCAGTTTCGCGAGCAGACTTTTTTCAGCAAATGTTTCACGTGAACCAGTTATTAATGGCATAGTATCATCTATAATGTGCGTTGGGATTTGTTAAACGTCTGAAAAAGAACCTAAGGGGAAATCAAAGCTTGAGAAGGTGTGGGGTTGATATCAATAGCAAAGCAATCGCCGATGAGATCGTCACTCGCTATCCTGGTTGATTGGCTCCATCAATTTCTGCTCAGCTTCGTTGCCAAAGTACCCTCCTCTGCCGAACCAATCGAAACTAACCTGCCCATCCTGTTGCCTGTAGTAATGAAGACTCAGTTCTGGAGCCAGTTGTTCAAAGCCTGATTAAACTAACCCTGCATTAACGTGAAGTTTGATGCAAGTTTAATTACTAATCAGCAAAGATTCTTCCAAAAGATTTTAATTCGATTTATAGTTTTGACTGAGAGTTTCGTTTAACATTGCTTAAACTCAGCTTTTAAAAACATTTTTAACGAGGGAAATGAACAGCTAGGTTAACTTTAAATCGGGGATTAGCGTTGATCGGTTTTCGAACAAGCGGGCCCTGGTTAGAATCGGCTGTCAGATTCAATGCTTGTAGTCTCAATTGACTCTGGTTTGTTATCAAACAGGTGTGGAAGCAACCAAAAGTCTGGCAAGGATTTGTCAAATGTTGTCAGGTAATTTCGTTCATCTTCATTGTATCAGTATCTTGAAAACACTCAAGGTCATTGAATTTTCTCCACTATCTTAACCCCACCCCTCCTACCCCTCCCCCTCCCCTTTGTTTGGTTAATTGATTAGTTAATTTATGCTACCGAAAAAATATTAGTGCCGACAGGATCCTCAGAATTAACCATTCTTTTCCGTACCCCTGCTTTTTGTACTTTTGTGGTATTATGGTCGTATTTATTAACACGTTGCTTTCATTTCTTCTTTGCTTGACAGATGACAAAGCCCCAGTCTTTCTCGGTTCTTCTTCAGCTTCCCTCTCGGCAGCTGGAGAGTGTGTTTGAGGTAAAATGAAAACATTGATTCACTTTACTGATTGCCTTCTTTCGGCGTTACTTCAGCGAATTTGACGTCCATCAAAACATTTTCCTTTAATTGATGATTTTCTCTCTGTAATTTGTCAGATCTGCCCCGAACTCAAGGAGAACTTGGTTGCGCATGTTCAGTCGTTTACTCCTCATCAGGTATGTTGTGCTGACCAAAAGGAACGCAGCCACTGGCAACGAGATTAGTTGTCACGCAACAAAGCGAAATCAGCCTTTCAAATGTCACATTAAAGGACAAGTATCATTTGAATTTAATGGCATTTCAAAACCCAAAATGTGTGCCTGTCAACAGAGCGAAAAAATTGTCCCACCCTTGTGCAACAGAACTGTTGATTAGTGCCTCTGGCCAGAAACAGAGTAAGAATTTTTGGAAAACGTTTTCCAAAATGACGCATTTTTGTTTTTAAAATGCTCTAGAACAGATCTCAAGTTGTTCCTATCAAGAATTGAGTTGATTTCTTTCTTCTCGTTGTTCTAGAATTATTTGTGGCTAAGTAAAGGTCTTTCAAAAACGCCATTACACTTTCCCTTTAAACAGCTGCAAGAACGGCACAGTACAGTTTTGGTTCTGCTAGTTGAAAAAAGCAGATTTTTTTGAAACATGTTATGAGTTCCAAAATTGGACACTTGAAAATTTGCCACATTTTTCAGTCATTTTTACTCGCTAATAAGAGGTAGTCGCTTATCGCTACAAAAGTTTTTGACAAGGAATATAAATTGTTCCTTTGGCTGGCGTTATTGTTCTCAGTACTTCACGGCCCATTACTTTGGGCAGTGATAGATAGGATCAGATCGTAGTTGTAAGCCACACAAGTACGTCAACGCGAACCAATTATTGAAGGAAAGACAAGTCAAGCTTGTTCTGATTTGTTTTCTCTGTGTCTCCCTCCTAGCGTGCGCACATACCACGGTCTTTACTCCAAATCCTGGACAAGGAAGGCAAGAAAGACGAGAAGAAACCCAAGCAAGAAAAAACAGATAAGGAACAAATTGATCCCGAAGGCGAAACCGACGACTCCACGAAGGACGACAAATCGCCGAAGAGGACACGATCGCACGCGAAGGAATCATTGAAAGACAAACGAAAATCACGCCGATCGCGCTCCCGCTCCAGGTCACCCCGAAAGAAAAAGGAGAAAAGCGCTGGGGAGGAGAGTGAGAGTGAAGGAGAGATAAACTGAGTGGGAATTGCTGAAACTTCAGAAGCAGCAGTGAAACCGCGGCGAGCCCTGAATTGAAAAGGAATGTAAATGAGAGCACCTTAGATATTCAGTGCAACTGAACATTGCTACCCCTGAAATTGTTGTACGCAACCTTGCATGCAGTAATTCATAATAAGAAAGATAAAGGGATCAGGGGACGAACACATTTGGATAACGACAAGTGCTATATTTTACCATTTGTTCTGACCTTATTTAGGCCAGTTTCAGATACCTACTTCTCATTTGCTGTACCAAATACATGTCAATTTCCCTTTCGGCTAATATTAAAGCCTGGCTTTCACTTGGACATAAACAGAAGCAGAAGCACAAACGCCGTTTTAGCAAATGAGAACACCTGCTACATAAGCATAAGTGTAAGCACAAGAAGAACGAACACGTTCGTTGTATTTGTGCTTATGCTTATGTCATAGTTTTCACTAATGAGAACGGGGACTGACGACATAAACACAAGCACAAGACAGTCAACTGTTTCTTCCGCCATCTTGCTTAGCAGTAAGGGGAACTGCTATCGAGAGCCTCTGTCAAGAAATAGTATTCTGTGCATGAGTCTGCCCTTATACTTATGTAGCTAGTGTTCTCACTTGCTTATCTTTATGCTTACTCTTTTGCTTATGTCCTGGTGAAAACCAGGCTTAACTCAATTTCTTTCCACTCGGACAAAGCAATCATTTAAATCGCATTTAACCCTTTCAGCCCAATATCAACGCATAAATTCTCGTCACTGTCCTCTATATATTTTTTATGCTACTAGTTGGGAGATTTTGTCTTAAAATCAAGACATCTAATCTTTTGTGATTAATTCCTTTATTCTCCTGACTGAAATGTTTAATCAAGCAGCGACATTGTAAGGAGAAATTAGATGCTGGTCACCACTGGGGCTTGAAGGGTTAAACGATGCATGTTTTGGATTGTGTCGTTAGATATTTTCCTATCTGGCACGTCTTCAGTCTAATTCCAAACTGATCTCGCTCGTTTTTCTTCTTTTTTTTTTCAGCTTGTACAGAGCTATAAACAGTCTGGTCTAATTAGAAAATCTTGTGGTAGTTTTTTCTAGTGTCGCACTGTTTGGCCCTACCCCAGATTTCTCTCGTATCGAACTGAAAATGAGTTAAAAACATGAGTTTTATTATTATTTCCAACAAATATACAAAACCAATTTACACAACCCGTCCAACTTCTGTACATTTAGGTTTGGCGAATGACCGTCTTATTAAACGGAAGAAACGCAGCCAGGTCTCAGAGTCCATGGAGAAAATCAAACATTTTCGCTTTTTGTTAATGGCTAGTAAGAAATGAAACAGCTGTGAGCAAAACCCGCGAACGAATCATCTACTACCAGCAGGCCTCCAAGGTCACCTCTTCTCGCATCGAATACACGGTTCACGGCGCAAGGTTTCTCCCTTATTGTAGATGAGTGTAATTTTTAGACGAAACTAAAGCCTTTTCACTCCTTGTACAGATGTTATGTTTTTTTCTAAGCTTGTTGCCTTCAATTAAAACTGAGATAAAAAAAAACTGACTCCATGCAGTCTTATCACTATACTGATTCTCAGTTCCCACAGAGGTTTAAACAAATCATAAAAGAGTTATAAAACGCTCTGTTTTCTATTTCCTCTGTGCAGATCGTTGTTCTCTTTCCATTGTTTTTCTTTCTACCACTGGGCTTTGCATTAAACCCCGCTGCGAGGGTAGGACATCCACCAAATTAAGCGTTGAAGCGGTGTATTTTGATCGGACAGCTCCGAGGCAATCGCCAATCTCGGGGATATGGTTAGAGACGCTTGCCTTACCGTTGAGTGGCATGGACCCAGTTGTCCAAAGCCCGATTCAGCTTTTCCTGGGTTAACGTGAATTCCGATTCAACTTAAATTAATAGTCAATAAAGATACTTCAAAAAGACTTTTTCTTCCTTAGTTTTGAATTAGACTTTTTCTTTACCATTAGCTTAAAAATAGCTTTTAAAATAATGTGTAACGAGTGAGATGAAAACCTCGGTTAAGTTTTAATCCGGGATTAGCGTTAAACGACTTCTGAACTACCGGTCCAATTTTTACCACGTTTCAAATTCACTTATTCTCAAAGTATTCTACAAATCAAACTACGAAAGCTTTTGGAACCTTGCACTTGCAAACCATCTTCAGTTTCATTATCCTGGCGTAACTGAGCCAAAGTGTCTCGAATAGTGACAACAAAGGGATGCTCAGTTCCTTGTTTATTCATCAAAATAGTCAGGGCACTCTCATAATACTCCTTCGCCTGCTCCAGGTCACCCTGGTCTTCGCGTACAACGGCCAAGTTGTAATAAGAACCGCCGACATCGACATGTTGAGCTCCCACCTTTTCATTCGAATAGCCAGGGAACGCTCATGATACTCCTTCGCCTGCTCCAGATTGCCTTGACCACGGAGTACAGTAGCCAGGTTGTCATAAGAAGTGGCGACATCGACATGTTGAGCTCCCAGCTTTTCTATTCGAATAGCCAGGGCACGCTCATGATACTCCTTTGCCTGCTCCAGGTCACCTTGGCCACGGAGTACAATAGCCAAGTTGTTATAAGAACTGGCGACATCGACATGTTGGGCTCCCAGCTTTTGTAGTCGAACAGCCAGGGCACGCTCATGGTACTCCTTTGCCTGATCCAAGTCACCTTGGTCACGGAGTACAATAGCCAAGTTGTTATAAGAACTGGCGACATCGACATGTTGAGCTCCCAGCTTTGGTAGTCGAATAGCCAGGGAACACTCATGATACTCCTTCGCCTGCTCCAGCTCCCCTAGGCCACGGAGTACAGTAGCCAGGTTGTTATATGAACTGGCGACATCGACATGTTGAGCTCCCAGCTTTTGTAGTCGAATAGCAAGGCCACGCTCATGATACTCCTTCGCCTGATCCAGGTCACCTTGGTCATAGAGAACAGTAGCCAAATTGTTATACGAAGTGGCGACATCGACATGCTGAGCTTCCAGCTTTCGTTGTCGAATAGCCAGGGCACGCTCATGATACTCCTTCGCCTGCTCCAGGTCACCTTGGTCACGGAGTACAATAGCCAAGTTGTTATAAGAACTGGCAGCATCGACGTGTTGAGCTCCCAGCTTTTGTAATCGAATAGCGAGGGCACGCTCATGATACTCCTTCGCCTGAACCAGGTAACCTTGGTCATGGAGTACAGTAGCCAAGTTGTTATAAGAACTGGCGACATGAACAGGTTGAGCTCCCAGCTTTTGTAGTCGAATAGCAAGGGAACGCTCATGATACTCCTTTGCCTGATCCAGGTTTCCTTGGGCGCGGAGTACAGTAGCCAAGTTGTTATAAGAACTGGCGACATCGACATGTTGAGTTCCCAGCTTTTCTAGTCGAATAGCCAGGGCACGATCATGATAATCTTTCGCCTGCTCCAGGTCACCTTGGTCATGGAGTACAGAAGCCAAGTTGTTATAAGTTTTGGCGACATCGACATGTTGAGCTCCCAGCTTTTGTATCTGAATAGCCATGGCACGCTCATGATACTCCTTCGCCTTCTCCAGGTCACCTTGGTCATGGAGTACAGTAGCCAAGTTGTTATAAGACCTGGCGACATCGACATGTTGAGCTCCCAGCTTTTGTATTTGAATAGCCAGGGCACGCTCATGATACTCCTTTGCCTGATCCAGGTCACCTTGGTTATAGAGTACAGTAGCCAAGTTGTTATAAGAACTGGCAACCTCGACATGTTGAGCTTCCAGCTTTTGTACTTGAAGAGCTAGGGCACTCTCGTGGTACAGTTGGGCGTGGTGAAACTCACCAAGTTCACGATGAACAGCGCCAAGTAGAGAATTGGCTATTAAAGCATTTTCATCTCTTGCGGTGCCATCATGCGGCAGTAATTTCAAAGCTACATTTAGAAACACTTTTGCTGTGTTAAACTCGCAGTGGTTAATACATATCTTGCTAAACCTCATCAAATAATCTGGAAAGTGTCTAATATTCAACGTAAAGTCTTCGTCGACTTGGGCTATTTCTTCTCTGTTATAAGTACCTTGAATTTCTGTACTTAAGGACTTTAAATGAGGGACCACATGCCTGCTGTTAACAACACAACCCAAGTCATCTGACAGGTGATGATCTATAAACTGATAAAATGATGTAATGGCCCCGTGACCGATTTTGAGATTTTCATCCTCTGAGTAGCTTTTAGTTTCAGATTTGATCACATTGCGCACGACCTGATGTACGCGAATGTAGACATCATTATCGTCTTCTTCAAGTAACAACAATTGGCTTCTTTGAATCCGCATTCGAATCATATCGTCATCCTTGAATTCCTCATCTGCATTCCGAATGTAGTTCAGCACAATTTCTAGGTTTAGTGCTTGCTGCGAACAGACCGAAAGAAAATTGAATGTGTGATTTAAAACTTTGTCTGATGACATCGCATCTTTCACGGCTAATGTAATCGCTGCAGTCATGGATTTTGGATAGCTTGGGTTTGTCTCAGAAAGAAGGCTCTCAGTGCAAGTACGCTGGCCTTGGTTTAGTGTCTCCAGGTAATCTTTCCAGCCATAGTTTGCACAAGCTTTGTTTTGACGAACTTGCTGAACAAATGTGGCGGCACTTGCTAAGGCAAGAGGTTGATAGTCTAATGTCCGCGCGACTTCTGCTTCCATCTCACTGTCAGTGATACCAGAAAGCATGGCTAATAAGGAAGTGGCATCAACAAGCTCCATGCCCTTGCCCACTGGGATGTGATTAATGGAAGAAGTTGTTAAAGGGATGGAAGCAGTGTCCTGTGTGGTGATCAGCATTTGCCCTCCTAACCACTGCCCGTTCCCAGGCTCTGGCAAATGAACAATTACTTGAGGTATGCTAGTAACATTGTCAACTACCAGTAGCCACGATGTGTAGAGCTCAACTTTTGTGCTAGCTAACGTCTTGAGATTGGCGATCTTCTCCTCTATCTCTGAATCCTTAGAACTGAGGGTGTTTGTAATTGCATATTCTGAACACTTTAACAGTCGAGCGAAAGAGACAAACGATTCTAGCAGTGAGTCAAGACTTTCAGCATTAAGAGTCATAACAAATGCAGTGTTTCTGACTTCTTGGAAAAATCTCTTTGCGACGAGCCCGGCCAACTGAGATTTGCCACTTCCAGGATTCCCTGAGAGGTACAGGTAAGTTAAACAGCTTTCGTTTCCTTCTTTAAGTTCTTTCAGCTGTTGGGTTATTTTAGTCACCTCATTATCTCGACCGGCAACTTCGTGTGAAGGCTTGGGGGGGAGAATGCAAAATGAGGAAACTTCATCTCGAAGCTGATCTTCAAGGACTTGTCTTTCATCTTCTTTTTCTTTAAGTTCCTTAAGGAGGCCGTCAACTTTTTTCAAGATCTTTGTCAACTTCTCCGTTGGAAAACTTCCCTGGTTTCTGATTTCTTGAATTCGTAAGGTGGAGAGCCCGAGTGCTTGGAATGCAACATCAATTGTGCTTATGGCATTATGGAACTCTGGGTCTGAGAGATGGCCTCGTGGAATCTGAGCAAAATCTTCATTACGAAATTTCCTGAGGTCTTCTACATTTGACTTGACGACTGCGTTAAGATCGTTGCCGATGCAATCCGAGTACAAGATGACGTAAAAGAGCATGGTGCAATCCCACTCAGCTCGATTTCCGTTTATCATGGTCGCTAAAAGTTTTGCATTTCTTCTTTGTTTCCGAGGAGATTCCCCGTTTTTGAAAGCCAATCCATTCCTTGGCTCGTCCTTCCATTCACCCAATGTAGCCTTGTATCGGATGTCCCATTCCTGTTTGAAGACTGTTCGGAGACCCTCGGCTAATACATCAGTGGTGACACAGCAAATCCTGAAGTAGTTCAGTTGCTCATCGCTAAATTTTGTTGCAGAGGCCATTTTCAGGTTGTTTGACGTACAGTTCTATAAAAATAACACTCTGCTGTTAGCAAAACGGAGGTGGGCTCTCAGTGGCTTGTTTCAAGTTCTAACGCCCCGCATTACCTGTACGCGTACATTTCTTAAGGCGATTTTTTTCAGTGTGTGGACAGTGTAAATATACGTTCTTTAAGGATGAAGTTAGAGTTTCTGAACCTGAAAGTATCATACCGTAAAGTTCCGATAGAAACGACCCCCCGAAAGTAACGTCAAAACTATGTGGCTTCTCATAAATCCCGAAAATAGCGAGCCCCCGAAAGGAGCGACCCCCCCCCCCCCCCCCCCGAAAGTAGCGAGTCCCAAAAAAAGTAGCGAGACCAAGTTTTAATTACGTTATACGCACAAGGAGTGCCTTTATTGTTTAACAAATAGATTCCATTTTGCCGTGCGTCTGTACTCTGATAACGTACAGATGACGTCAAAACGTGGTGAGAACAAAGAAGTACGCTACGAGCCGCAGGCGAGTAGCGTGACTGATGTTCTCACCACGTTTTTACGTCCTCTGTGCGTTATCAGAGTACAGACCCACGGCAAAATGGAATCTATTTGTTTTATACAATAACCAAGACAATTCAACACATTTCGTGAGCGGGCATCGCGTTGCCTGAGCTGAGTCAAAAACTTTCCAACAAACTCAGTTTTAGACTACTGCACACATGCAGTTGTGATCTTCTAAATTAGAGTATAATCCGATAGAATTTCACTAACAATATTTTCAAAACTAACCTTTATTCCAGAAGGAAATCCTGAACCCAAAATATTACAGCATGTAAGTCGTTTCGCTGCGATTTGTAATCAATTACTTGCCATTACCGGATTTTTTATCGGCGACGTATTTCGACAAATATTTGCAATGAATTAGCAGGAGGGGGATTGAGAAATGGGAAATTAAAGATATTGCAAAAAATAGGGGTTTACCCCCTTACCTAGAACGAAAAATTAAATACGTATTAGAACCCTCCTACATAACAAAATTTTAAAAAGTCCCCCCCCCCCCCCCCCCAACCCTCATCTGATTGTTTTTTTCCCCTAATGTTGACCGGACTACCGCCCTATAGGTTGATTGCACGTTACATCATGGCGGCCAGATTGGTGGTATGGAACAATGAAATTTTTTTCCCCTTGGAGTTAACTCCATTTTTATGCAAACTATGTGAGCAAATTTTCGTATGTTTTTACCACCAAAATGGCTGCAATGAATCCAACAATAATAAAATATAGTGCTGAACAGACAAAAGTTACCAGTGCTGTACAGTTGCGTTGACGATATCCTTTTGGAATGCTATAGTGTTAAATTGGCCAATTCTCAACAAAACTGTACAACAGGTAATGCTTGTTAGCAACATTAAAAAAAAATTTATGTAGTAGCACGAAGGAGTCAATGATAATTTACATTTCTATTAGAGCCTACTATAATTCCGTTTATCCTAAGAATTGCTGAATGGACTCTGCAGCTTCTCCATCAAAACAAGGGATGGCGCAGTCATGGTGAGAGCACTCGACTTCCACCCATGAGGGCCCGGGTCTTATTTCCGGTAATGACGCCCTATGTGGGTTTAGTTTGTTGTTGGTTCCCAGTCCTGCTCCGAGGATTTACCTCTTGGCACTCCGGTTTTCCTCCCCCCACAAAAACCAACATTCCAAAATTCTAATTCGACCTGGAAATAGTGGATGAAAGAGCCAGTTTGTGGAAGCCATTTGAAATGCACTTTAAATGGTTGAAAGCAAACTTAGTATAAAGTTTCTAAAACAAGTTTAAAGTGGTGCTTAATAAGATGGAGTAAACGTACTGAAAGAAAAATAAAATGCTTGAATGACTGTACTCTTTATACGACTCATTTCTATACTGATAAAAACGTTTTCAGTTTCGATTGAAGAATTTCCACTGAACTTGAGTTGCGCAGTTTCAGAGGAAGAACATTCCCGAGCTTTGTAGCAGAATGTGAATGCTTTCCCACAAAGTGAACCGCTAGGTTGACTAAGTTGGATGCGATTGTTATTTTTATTCGAATTGGGATTCTTTGACCAGAGAAATTATGTAGCTATAGACTCACGATTCTGACAATAAGCACTATCCTTCGTTAAATTATCCGTGATAACTAAATTGTGTTTTATATTATGATTGTTGACCAAGGTACGAAGTACGAATCGATCAGAGGCTTGGGTACGCACCAACCGAGATTTGGTACGAATCGTCTATATTTGGGTACGAATCATCTGAGTACGAAACGTCCGTGGGTACGAAATGACTGGATACTCATACAAGTTACGGTTCCAGAAAACAAAAACTATAAAAACAGTATATTTAGAAGTACAGGTTTACCGTTGAATCACTAGTGAGTTTGCCAATGAAAATTAGACATCACTCCCTCCTTTGCACAATCTAATAAACATTTTGCCACCCCCCCCCCCCGCCCCACTATTAACATATCATTTTATATTGCCCCCCTCCTTCCCGATTGTCAACCATTCCGCCCCCTCCTCTCCTACTAACTATTACACAGTTCCTTATTAATTGGCTTTAATATGAATTGGACACGTTAAAATCAGTTGCCCACGAAAGTTCAAAATTTCTGGCTTTGTCTGTAGTCACAAAACATCGCAGATTCGCTTGTTTTGCACGTCACGTCGTCCTGACGCTATCAATTTCCATACCATTGCTTTCCTTTCCTAGACACCCAAATATTGAATAGATTGAGACATGCTTAGAACAGAACATAAATTTTATACGATGTTTTCCCTTCACAATCCAAAGGTAAACAAGACGCCCCTAATGGCATTTTTGCGGGGTGCTTAATGTGGCCTCATTTATTCCCGTTGTATGCTTCGCAGACTTTTAAAACTATCCTAGCTAATTGAATCGTTTGAGTCACAAAGCTAGCGTGGTTTTGTTACCGTATTCCTTTGTGTTACGCTACTTATCGTTATACCAGAAATCGCATTACGATAACGTAAGACCACACACATGGCCTGACACACGTTTTCTATTCTGGTTATGTAATTTCAATAAAAGTGTAAGATTACATATTGCCCTCGTTTCACCAAAAAAAAATAATAAACCAGAAAGAAAGACAGGCAAAACGCTTTCCTCAATGGAAACTTTTAGTAAAAATTGATAATCAAACCTTTACTCTTTTTCTGAAGTGGATTTCCAATGGCGTTTAAGCATGAATTCGACAAAGTGATGTGATGTGTGTTTCAGCTAATTATGACCTTTTCTTCTCGCATTATGGTTCTACAAATGTCAAACAAAGCATGATTCCTTCGCCAAGAACTCTCCAATTCCCACCGTTTTAACTGTCGAGTGCTTATTAGAAGTTATTCTTTCGATTTACCGCTTCAAAAGGGTTAATTTTCTTTTTGAAAACGGCATAGTTGAGTCTAAAACATGTAAACAATATAGCCACCACAATAGTGGACAAAGACATCCCTTCTAGGAGAGACCAGAATTTAATCCAAGTTTAATGAATAATTCAAATGATGATTTGACGTCACACAGGTAGGGATGAGGGGGTCCCGTCCCTGACGTGATATACGCGCCGATAATGGAGTTTGATTGGGCCGTTTTTGTTGAAGACAATCAGAACAATAGATCCTTTCTAGGAGAGAGCGGAGTTTAATGAATAAACAAGATGCCCCTATGTCATTTTCACGGGATGCTTAATGTGGCCTCATTTATTGCCTTTGTATTCTTCGCAGTTTTTCTAAACTATCCTAGCTAATGGAAAGATAGCGTGATTTCCGTATTCCCTTGTGTTAAGCTACTTATCGTTATACCGGAAATTGTAACCACACACATGGCCTCACTCACGTTTTCTATTGTGGTTATGTAGTTTCAATAAAAGTGTAAGATTAAAAATTGTTCTCGTTTCACCAAAAAAAATCAGCCATAAAGCTTTCCTAAATTTCTGAAGTGGATTTCCAATGGCGTTAAAGCACCAATTCGACAAAGTGATCTGATGTGTGTTTTAGCTTATCAATGACCTTTCCTCCTCGGATTGTGGTTTTACAAATGTCAAACAAAGCATGATTCCTTCGCCAAAATCTCTCCAATTCCCACCGTTTTAACTGTCGTTTGCCTATTGGAAGTTATTCTAATGTAATTGTCAAATTTGTGATCCACAAAGTAAAATTTCTTCTCTACAAAGCGAGAACCAAGCTTAAAAACGTGAGAACCTTTGATGTGTTTCCAAGCTATGCCTTCGCTATCGAGAAGAACAGCGTATATTCATTAACGAGAATCTTACGAATTATCGAAGAGAGCCTCTCTAGCTCTGGAAAGCAAACAAGATGAAAAGAGACAACATGATTACCAGCACATGGACAATGGATGGAAAAGTATTCGTGAAGACATCGCCAAGCGGAGCACCGGTGAGAATTTATTGTGAAGAGGACTAAGATGATCTTTAAACTGACTGCTGAATAAAAGAAGGGACTACGGACTGGATTGCTGAGTGAAAGAACTCTTAAAATAGATCTGTTTCTTAAATTCATTATGGTAATCTTTTTTGCTTTTGTTTTGTTTTGTTTTGGTGGATACTATTGTAAATATGAGGGGGAATGCGAGCCGTATTTTTTACTCCAAAAATCTGCCCTTTAATGCATATATTACACCTGCACAAATGTTCGGTAATCTCATTAAATGTAAGAGGTCTCAGAGATACGGTTAAAAGAAGGAGCATTCTCATGTATTTGAAAGATTAGGGGGTTGATTTTTATTTTCTTCAAGAAACGTTTTCAAAAACAAGCGATGAAGCCGTTTGGAGAAATGAATGGGAAGGTGAAATGTACTTTTCTCACGGGACTTCTCATAGCAAAGGTGTTTGTATTTTGATTAATCGAGCGGTAAAAGAAAAAGTGATCTTCACATCCAGTGACGCGGAAGGTAGAATAATCTTAATCAATCTCACTTGCAACGGTCTAAAATTGTCATTTTGTAATATCTACGCGCCCAACGATCACACACAACAAGTAAGGTTCATTCAAGAACTAAACTGTCTCTTAATCTACAAATCAGAAATTACAACTCTTATAGTTGGAGGTGATTGGAATTGTACATTATCTAAAAACGACAACAAAGGCGGTTCTCCTTGGAGGCCATTAGCATGTAGGAATTTGGTAAATATCACAATGGATACCCTTGACCTTGTCGACATACAAAGAACTCGTTATTCGAATGTCAACAAGTTCTCGTACTGGTCTAAAACGTTAGGTGTGAGATCTAGGATAGATTTCTTTTTAATATCCAAGCACTTGACAAAATTTGTTAAAAAAGTGGACATCCAAACCTCAATAGCAGCAGATCACAACATGATATTATAATCACTGTCGTGGCGGAACGAGAATCCTCGAGGACCGGATTTTTGGAAATTAAATAACTCTCTATTAGAGGACAAGGAATACACAACCAAAATTCTAGAATTATATCCTTAGCTTCGTGAAAAATTTCATTATGTAAATGACCAACACCTGTTTTGGGAACCGATTAAAGTGAAAATAAGAAGCACAACCATTTCGTTCTCTAAAAGAAAAGCACAGGTGACTGATACGCACGAAGCGGAGATCAAACAACAACTAGATAAGCTGGATAAAATAATCTGCAATAGCCAGAATCTTGATAACATTGACGGCGTTCTTTAACAATATGATGACCTTAAAAAAGAACTCCAACACCAATATGAAAATTAAGGCAAAGCTGCAATTTTCAGGTCTAAATGCCGCTGGGTAGAAGAGGGCGAAAAAGCTGCAAAATATATTTTTTTAAATTTAAAAAATATAAACGAAATTAAATTGGAAAATAATGAAGCAACTACTGATGAAACACAAATTCTGTCAATGATCCAAAGATATTATAGTAATTTGTACAATTCTCAAGCAATAGATGCACTGGACAGCTTTGAAACATCTACCAAAAGCATGGAAATTCCTAAATTAGACGATGCAGAAAGAGATGCATTAGAAGGTCCATTGACTTACGAAGAATGTAAAAAATCGAGGACAGTTTTACCGTAGAATTTTATAAGCATTTCTTTGATCTTGTAGGAACAGATCTATTAGCAAACCTGAATGGAGCATATATGAACTTGGGAGGTTATCGATTTCTCAGCGTAGCGGCATAATTACACTTTTACCGAAAGACGACGCTGAATTATTACTTTTACACAATTGGCGACCCATCACTTTACTAAATGTGGATTATAAAATCGCATCGAAAGCCATCGCAAGGCGAATTGAGCCAATACTCTCAAAACTCGTACATCCGGACCAGACTGGCTACATAATAGGAAGATATATTGGAGAAAATGTAAGATTAATAAGTGATATTATAGAGAAAACTCAGGCGAACAACACTCCAGGTATATTAAGATGAGTTGATTTTAAGAAAGCTTTTGACTCCCTAGAATGGTCTTGTATTCAAAGTGCTCTCAAAAACGTCAATTTCGGTGACAGCTTAAGAAAGTGGATCGAGATCTTCTACATGGACATAGAAAGCACAGCTTTAAACAATGGTTTTGCAACAGAATGGTTTAAGCCCTCTAGAGGAGTAAGACAAGGATGCCCACAGATCTCGCCATATGTGTTTATCCCGAAGGCAGAAATACTATCAAACAAAATAAGACAAAATTCGACCATAAGAGGAATCAGAGTTTTTGGTTCAGAGATCAATTTAAGCCAATTTGCAGATTATACCAACTTATTCTGTGCTGATGTGGCTTCTTTTGAACAAGCCCTGAAAACTATGAACGCTTTTGGGAATTTTTCTGGATTAGTGCTCAACGAAGAGAAAACAAAAGCATTCTGGCTCGGGGAAATGGTTGAATAACAGAACTAAACCGCTAGGCATGAAATGGATGAATACTCCCACAAAATTATTAGGAATGAAGTAACAACCAGATGAACTTTACTTTGAAAGTACAAAAACTGCAGACAAATTTGGACATTTGGAAATCGAGAGGATTAACACTCTATGGAAAAGTACGAATAATTAAATCTTTGGGGCTGACATTCTATAGAGATATACTTATTGCATTTGATGAAATCAAGACTCTGTACAATTATGATCAAGGAACCGACACCATTCTATTTAATAACAAAGACATCTTAGTTGATGGGAAACCGCTATTTATAAGGGAATGGTTTACCTAGGGTATCTATACGATCCAACAACTTTTTAACGAAAACGATCAATGTCTAACTTTTCAATAATTTCAAGCTAAATATCATTGTAACACAAACTTTCTCCAGTTCTATCAAATCTTGAGTGCAATTCCTGTGCGTTTGAAGAACAGAGCGCGAGTCCTAGGGCAAAACGGGATCCTCAATTACAGAGAAAACTGGGAATCTTTCTTACTGAGCTAGACTAGTCAAATCAACTTTGAAACGTATAGGGCAAGAGACTACTATCGCCTACGTCTTGTTAAGAAACACCAATCACTTCACACTGACCCAGAAAGATGGAAAAGAGATATTTCAATTCTTGGCTTTCATGTGACGTCACCAAATTATAGAATTCAAAACCGGGAGGCCTACAAAATTTTTACCTTCATTCAAGGAAAGATTACCTAAAAATATGCCTTTTCACAATTTCTTAGCTCGATGTCGTACTTCCTTTTGAAAATAGAAGAGTTTCAATTTCCGAGTTTTCATCGTGCGTGACATCAAGAGGACTTCCGTGACAGAGCTGTTCTGTATCTTAAAAATGCCTCTTCGAGTGATTTTCAGCATTCTAAACAGTTTAAGTTTGAGGAGAAATATTTATCTTAACATTTGGAAATTCACAAAGGAAAACAAACCTCTTTTCTGGCAAAAGTGAACTCCAGATGTTTTTTCCTATTTCCGGCCGCCATGTTGGTGTTCCTCAGAGGGATACCAACATGGCGTCTCCATACTAAGCTGTATAAATTTGTGTGAAACAATTTGTCAAATAACTCGAGTACGGAATACCGCACAGACCTGACACTTGGACAGGTTTCTTATTTACTTATCATCTATAACATGTCAATTTCTTGACTTCATTCATGGAATGGTTCCAATTTTTTTTTTCACGCACACGGCTATGGCGTGACAGTGAAAGCCGGCAATAGACACAGAGAATTGGATAGATGTTTTTAAAATGGCTTCAAAAATATGCAAAGGAAACAAGTTGAAAGAATTTCAATTCAAATTTATTCATAGGATTGTCATCACAAAGAAAGAACTATTCAGATATGGGATAAATACAGACAGTGACTGCATTTACTGTAGTGAGCCAGACTCCATAAATCACACTTTTGTAGACTGCCAATTTACAAAAACCTTCACAAACAAAGTCATTTATTGGTTTAATACTAAGAATGTTTCCAACTTTCAACCAGATACAAAGGAAACGCTTTTTGCCACCATTAAGCACTCAACATACATGAAGCTAGTGAGAAAATTCAATTACACCCTCCTCTTCATGAAATTCTATGTGTATGTAAGCGAACTAAAGAACAGTTCACTTGTACTAAACGAATTTATTACTAGAATCAATTATAAATACAAAGTTGAAAATTTGTAATTTAACACCGAAAAAATACTAGTAACGTGATTATGCTCCTCATAAACTTTACAGACTAAGTTTTTTTTTATTGTGTTGAATTAAGATCAGAAATCGTTCCTACTCCCCCATCCCCATGCTATTAACCTTTTTTTGTTTGTTTGTTTGTTTGGTTTTTTGTTTGTTTGTTTTTGTTTTTTGCTTTTTGTTTTTTTTGCTTCATTCAGTATTAATTAATTATTTTATTTTATTCATTTTCCTAATGTATGTAAGTAACGCCTGGTGCAAATAAGCAACGTATATTGTAATATTGGAGGCCATAACAGAGTACTTTGTCATTGTAATTTGTAATTTGTCATACGTGTAACTTGTTAAAGATGTGTTACTTTAAATAAAAAAAAATACGCGCCGATAATAGATTTTGATTGGGCCGTTTTTGTTGAAGACAATCAGAAAAATAGATCCCTTCTAGGATATAGCAGAGATTAATGAACAAATTAATGTGCAGATTTGAAGCTACCATGAAGAAAAACAAGATGCCTGCTATACTGGCATTACGCGTGATGCTGGGGCTGATTCATTTATTCCAACTGTATGCTTCGCCGATTGATAAAACTATCCTTGCTAATGGAATAGTTTGAGTCACGACGATCGCATTACGTTGTTTCCCTTGTGTTACGCTACTCAGGGTTTCAAGGGAAATTGCGGGAATTCCATTGCGATAACGTAAGCTTCTCAATGACTTCTTTTCAGTCTCGCGTCGTGGTCTAAGACTGTCAAAGAAAGCACGATTCCTTCGCCAGGAACTCTCCAATTTCCACCGTTTTAGATGTCGAGTTTTTCTTAGAAGTTGTTCTTTCGATTCACCGCTTCAAAATGGTGAAATTTCCGTTTGAAAACGGCACACTTGAGTCCAGAACATGTTAACAATATGGCGCCAAATTTAATCTGTTTTTAATAAATAGATCAAATGATGCGTTGACGTCACACAGGTAGGGGTGAGTGGGTCCCCTCCCTCGCAATGTAAGCGACAAGAATGGATTTTGATTGGCCTGCTTCTGTTGAAGACAATCAGAACAATACATCCCGAGTAGGAGAGGGGTGAGTTTAATGAATAAATTAATGTACACATTTGTAGCTACGACGAAGAAAAAAAAAACAAGATGCCTGCTATACTGGCATTACGCGTCATGCTGGGGCTGATTCATTTATTCCAACTGTCTGCTTCGCCGATTGATAAAACTATTCTTGCTAATGGAATAGTTTGAGTCATGACGATCGCGTTACGTTGTTTCCCTTGTGTTACGCGACTTAGACTTTCACCGGAAGTTTGTGAAATTCTATTACGATAACGTAAGCTTCTCAATGACCTCTTTTCAGTCTCGCGTCGTGGTTTAAGACTGTCAAACAAAGCACGATTCCTTCGCCATGAACTCACCAATTTCCACCGTTTTAAATGTCGAGTGCTTCTTAGAAGTTATTCTTTCGATTTGCCGCTTCAAAATGGTGAAATTGCTGTTTGAAAACGGCACACTTGAGTCCAGAATATGTTATAAACAATATGGCGCCACAATTTAATGCAGTTTTAATAAAGAAATCAAATGATGCGTTGACGTCACACAGGTAAGGGTGAGTGGGTCCCCTCCCTAGCGATATAAGCGACAAGAATGGATTTTGATTGGCCTGCTGTTGTTGAAGACAATCAGAACAGTACATCCCGAGTAGGAGAGGGGAAAGTTTAATGAATAAATTAATGTACCGATTTGTAGCTACGACGAAGAAGAAAAAAAAACAAGATGCCTGCTATACTGGCATTACGCGTGATGCTGTGGCTGATTCATTTATTCCAACTGTATGTTTCGCAGATTTATAAAACAATCCTTGCTAATGGAATAGTTTGAGTCACGAAGATCGCGTTACGTTGTTTCCCTTATGTTACGCTACTCAGGGTTTCAAGGGAAATTGCGGGAATTCCATTGCGATAACGAAAGCTTCTCAATAACCTCTTTTCTGTCTGCAATCGTGGTCTAAGACTGTCAAAGAAAGCACGATTCCTTCGCCAGGAACTCTCCAATTTCCACCGTTTTAGATGTCGAGTGCTTCTTAGAAGTTATTCTTTCGATTCACCGCTTCAAAATGGTGAAATTTCCGTTTGAAAACGGCACACTTGAGTCCACAACATGTTACCAATATCGCGCCACAAATTTAATCCGTTTTTTCTTGACAGAAACCGACAAAACAGGGCTGCAACCGTGGACAGCTGTTTCGTTCTTATTGGAACTCGTCAGCACGGTGTAGCAGTTCTGTATGAAACCAGCGACAGAGCCAGCTCAAATAAAATGCAACAAAACCCATGTCCTATCAAGTCTCGTACTTTGAACCTGCCCGCCTGCTTTCTCCCTGAGGCACGTGATGTGGCAACGCGTGATTCGGGGGGCGGGCAGGTTCAAAGTACGAGACTTGATAGGACATGGGTTTTGTTGCATTTTATTTGAGCTGGCTCTGTCGCTGGTTTCATATAGAACTGCTACACCGTGCTGACGAGTTCCAATAAGAACGAAACAGCTGTCCACGGTTGCAGCCCTGTTTTGTCGGTTTCTGTCGGGTTGTTGTCTCGCAAAGTCAACTCTTTCACGTAGTATCAGCCTTGCAGTTTGTGTTACAAGATAGCGAGCCCAATTTTAGACACGGTCTGCCCTCAGGGCATCCCGCGTTAAAAAAAAACCTTTCCAGACCAATTTTTTGAAACGGGCTACCCGCAGGGCACCTGGCGTAAAAACAATGATACCGAGTCCATTTTTAGACACGAGCTGCCCTCAGGGCATTCCGAGTAAAAACATACCCGACCGAAACCTTGACACGGACTGCCCTGCGGGCATTCTGAGTAAAAATACAAACAGCAGCAGATTATGTGCTACGCTTTTAAAATAGCTTTCAGTTGAATTGTAAGGATCAACTTACACCAGCCGTAGGATTTCATCCACAAATTACTCCGGAGCTTGAACCAAATTTTATGGCTCGTTCTTGTTTTGATTGTAAAGTGTACGATCACCAAGTGCTTAACCGAAGGGGACGAATGAATCAAAAGAAACGATGCACGTTACATCATAAACAGATGCAAATTCCTAACTTTCGCGTCATCGGACACGTACATAGGAATTTTACTAGTTTACCTGAAACGACAGCCATAAAAGAGAAACCAAAGTCAGAAATAAAGAATACTCACCCTTTGTTAAGTTTCCACTTAATTGCAGAGTAAACTAAATCAGGCAGCAGCAGTTATCGGTATCGTACAGAAGAGAACACCTTGTACTTGAAATGAATGCGGAAATTTGAAAGACTTTCTTTCGACTTCAAGACATGACGCATTTGTCTATATTCAGCGATCACGTGTTCAGATCACGCGACCTTTATCTTCAGTTGGCATGCCAACGCTTCCTTGTCTGCGACTTTATTTGTAAGCAATGGATATTAACTATATTATACTAACTAAAACTTTGTGTGTTAGTTAGAAAAGCCACATCTCCTTGAATGAAACTATGAAAATCGCAAAATCGAGAAACTTTATTATTGCGGTAGAGTTTCGTGATAACGAATATGTTCACGTGATAGATAAGGTAATCTTCTGCTTCCAGACAGCGCCAACTTGGGAGATATAACTTCAACTTGATGTTTTTGCTACAAATATGTCACTTCAACAACTTTATTATGAAACATTTTCATAGTTACTGCGTTTAGCGTCTAGAGTTCCTTAAGCTGTCTATTAGAAGAGAGGTACATGCCCGCTTTTAAAGGGTTTTTTTTTATATAGTAAATATAGGAACAAAACTTTGGGGTTTCTCTGATTGTCTAGGATCATTTCCCGAACAGCGGCTGTCAATGGAGCCGACTGACTGTCGGGAGAGGGATCAATAGGGTAATAACCTCACGATTGGATCAAACAAATAAGCCACGAAAACAAAACCACAAGAAAATGATCAGCAAAGATAAAGATGTCCTGAGGTACGTTTAAAAAAATTCTCTCATCTATTAACATAAGAAATGTCCAGAGAGAAGTTAGGAGAATATGCAGCTTGATATTGGGACTTAAAGGATTCACACAGCTGGTCTGACAACTGAAGGAAGTGAAACGAAGCGAGAGAGAGAGATTACCACAGGGACATTCTCTTAAACAATGTGGGTACTGTTCATGTAGGACCCGGCGTTTCTATGAATAGTGCGAAGAATGAAATGTGACCAGGAGCCCATGATGTGATCTGTTACATGTAAATGTCAATCCTGTCAAGGGGAACACTCAGCCATTTATTTTGGTGGATATCTGTTCGGATGGGTGAATATCTAATGACAAATGCAAAAAAAAGGTCAGCTAACATTTTCGAAAAGCCAGCAACAGCCCCTAAATTCAAAATTACAAAAATAAATAAAAATAGTAAATAAAATAGTAATTTATCAGCCACCAATTATGAGTAAAGTCTACTCTACTAGCTTTTACAAATAGCCTTTTTACAAGGCCACAGAACGACTTGGGAACGCAAAAGACAACATTTGAAGTATTCTGCGTAAATGTTCTCGTCGGGTGCCTCTGTTCCAAGGTTCGTGGTTGTCAGGACAGAATGATGACTGAAAGAAATATCACAACTTTTGCCCTCACAGTCCTGGAGGCTACAATCTTTGAACGGAATAAAAATACAAATCCCCCCTCCCCACTCCCCCAAACTGTCAATGATGAATTCGCGCGCAAAAAAAACGCGCCACTTTTCAATCATTGAAATAGGGGAAGGGGGGAGGGGATGGTAGAGGTTGTATTAATTTTTCATTGCAACTGAATCCTGGACAGAATTTTAAAAAAATAAACCCTTAACTACAATCTTTGAAAGAAAAATTCTCTTCCCCCCCCCCCCCCCCCCCCCGCCTCCACCACCAAAAATCAATTATGAATTTCCGCGCCATTTTTTCATTATTGAAATGGGAGGGAGGGGGGTGGTCTTAATTTCCCATTTCAACTGTCCAATACTGTTGCATTGTTGATCGAGTTTGCGGAGAAATGTATCGGTTTTCGTTAAGACCCTTATCTCCTCGATCGAGGTCTTATTTTAATAAAGGCGATCATCCGACACCAACAGTTAATCGGAATTAACAAGTGGGTGTTTTGCGTTCTTTTGCATCCGCTTCTCATTTACATGCCTTGGCCTCTAAAATGTTCATGTAGGGTTCATTTTTCAAATTTCAGAACTATGCTTTGGGGTCTTAGGTGATCACCCTCCAGGTCCTGTTGGACAAGACACTGATGAAGGTACCGCTCATCACACTGCTCTTCATTCTACATTCAAATGTAGCTAACCAAGGCTTTGAACTTGATTTCAATTATGTTCATAGGATATTTACAGTTGATAGTGATTCAGTATAGCCGTGGGAATCCTCAAGGTCTAAGGTTCGACCCCTGATAGGAGTACTGGGATTTTCTTGTTACGAGTATGCCTGTGTCACTCACTGAATAATACATCATTCACATTCATTCACCAGGCTTAAAACACACCATCACCTTTTTTTCATTGCCCATATGTCTCACATTGCCATTCAAATCCTAGCAGTATCGAGATGTTTGTCCCATGAACCTAGTTTAATGGCCTTAGTTCCCACGAGTCTCCTGAAGCTCAGTGGCAGAGCATCCGAACAGTAATCGTTTCACTCCTGACGGAAACACTCGGATTTCCTTTTTTTCGGGTATGCTTGTGTCGCTCACTGAATAATACATCTTTGTGATAAAAGATTTGCTTATTTTCTACTTGCCGCAGAAATCGCTCCTGGAGAGTGGACGGATGACACAGTTAAACTCTGTCTGTATTGTACCTCGCCCTGCTCCCACAGAACCACAAGCTGTTTCATGAATAAGTCAGATCAAGTTAGTAGAGTGGTTTTTAACAGACTGTCGAAAGCAATTTGGTAGTTTCTTTAGTTATTCTTTACTTCGCTCTGCAGTTGGTTAAAAAGACTCGTACCACTTTGTCAACCAATGAGAAGCAAAACCAAACCCAATCCGGACTTGTTGGCATCCGTTTTCCCGCGCTTGGCGCCGGTTACATGTATTTGCTTCGAGTTCTCATTGGCTCATTACACTGTTTACATATCTCGTGATTGGGAAGCCAGGGCAAAAACCAACCAATACACTCGACCCACAATGACGGCGATTCCATGACTTAAAACTGGATCATTTTGGTTAGTTGGAGGCGAATACTCTCGGCGCTGCGCACTTCTCCCCTGTTGCTGCTGTTTGCCGTTTTAGTAACGTGACGTCTGTATATTCTTTTTCTCTCCAGACTAGCTAAAGGTTACACAGCCTCGTCACAGATTATAAAAAGAATCATCCTCAGGCATCTTGAACATCCCGTGAGTATATTCACTCTGTTAATTCCTTCATCTTGAAATCAGCTACCGGTAGCTTCGTTCACTAGCAAGGGAGTTGTGACATAATCGGGAGGTTTAGAATCGCATAAGAGGGGTATAGAATTACGTTTAAAATAATTCTGACCTTTCATGCTAAAGCAAAACTACTCAATTTTACTGAGAAATGGTGGTCATTTCTGCCCTTTGCCGCAGCGTAATTTTAAATCTCTCTAGTGTCGAGAATGTGACTTATTCCTAAAGCACTGTACAAACTTGGTGCTTGTTCATAACGTTTGCTCATGCCCTCAGATGCGTGCTATTGGTATGGCTTCACCAGAACTCTTACAGTTAGTAGAGAACTGTCCTACGGGAGCTGAGACCCTCATAGCCAGGATCCTTAACATTATAACGGATAAAGGTACTACAATACTCTCTAAGGACATTAACATAACGAAGTCCGGTAAAAGAGAAAACTTTTGTTGTCACCAGTGTGTGAAGGGACGGTCCCACCGGAACAGTTTTTTTCTTCCCATCTAGAGGGGTTTTTTTAATTTTCAAATCAACAACAACAATTTATTTACAGATTCAGATTATATAAAGGGCTTGTCCCGCAAATAGCCACAAAGCTAGTCGAGGCGGGACAAGACAAAAAAAAAATTACAGTAAATTACAAACATGCTGGAAAACGAAAAACTTAACTTTACATAATAACGCAGATTTAGATAAGGCTATACATCAAAATTAAAGTAAATTATATGTAAATGTTTCAAGGCAGTAGCCCTGTCCAACGTTTCGGACAGCCTTTTAACGAAGGGCAGGCTGAATTTCGATTGGAAGACGCGTCTTAAACATTTCAAACGTATTCTTCGTCAGGATAAGTGAGGAGTACAAGCGTCAGATGCAGAATTCGTTGACGAATAATGCATCGCAGTCAATAAACAGACAGATGCGCAAAGGCTTAAGGACGGTGCCTACTTTTGTTACTGCCCATACGTTCTGCGCTTCTCGAGATACTCGGGTTTCCTATGGGTGGTGGCTACTAATACAGGGCTATTTTTGCGCGGTTTTAAACTATTCAGAGAAAGCAGAACTTAGCAAGTGCTCTTGGTATCCAAAAAGAAAGTTGGGGGTAACCATGCAATAAAGCTTCAATTTGGAAATAAGAACGCCATAGATTGCTTTGTATTTTACTGCTTTTTTGGATTATTGTTGCTTAATTATCTCTGAAAAATGCGTGGTTAGCCCCAATTTTCCTTTTGGATTCCAACAACCCTTGCTAAAATCTGTTTTCCCGCATAGTCATAAACCGCGCAAAATACTTCTGTATTAGCAGGTACCGTCCTTAACGGACATTTTCCGAACTCTACCCATGGATTAGACGACTCCCTTATCCGCGTGATAATTTTCTTATTCCTTTCCAGCGGTTCCAACAGCGGAGCTGGTGAAGAGAGTCAAGGAGCTTTACCACAAGCGTGTGTCTGACGTGCGATTCCTGATCCCTGTGCTCACGGGTCTGAAGAAGCAAGAAATCATCGCTGTACTGCCTAAACTGATCAAACAGTCACCCAGCGTGGTCAAGGAAGTCTTCAACAGACTGCTAGGCTGCTTTCACAGTAAGTTATTTAACAATTGCCTCATACTTTAGCGTGTGTATATCGAGTTATGATGAACACGAGATCTTTAAGACTGGAAACGAGGGTCAAAGGACTTTGAGAAAGTCTATGGTTGTAATTGTGTTCAGTGTAAAAAGAACGCACTCCTAATACAGATTGGAGTCAAGATTGTATGGGACTATCAACGAATGAATGGATCTTGGGACGCGTATCTGGCATCCCCCGCAGATTTTGCAGGGGCGGATGAAATCATCACCAACTTGGCATAGGAAAGACAGCCTGGGATCTAGATCATCGAACGCACTCCCTATTCTTTGATTATTACTAGTTGCAGCTATTGTTGTTGATGATGGTGATGTACTGTCCAGCCTCTATCTCGTTCCAGGTGACTCCAAAGTATCCGCCACCAGTCCTCTGAGTCCATCAGAACTGCTCGTTGCTCTGCATCAGATCGAGGCCAAGAGTGACATGAAATCTGTAATGAAAGGTAACGCAATCTTGAGTCTTGTTTGAGTTTACAGCTGTCTTTCTTGAAGCGACACTATCGAGTTAAAACTTGATTTTCCACTAAATCTTTATTCAAGAATATCAGAGTTTTTACTTTGCTTATCACGGTCTGAAGGCCACAAGTAGTTTTCTTAAGGGGAAATCGACTTTTTTCATATATTTAGAATGCCTTGCTTGTCTAATTGTGAAGCGCAATCTATGCGGTCGCACACCGATTTAAGCTCAATCGTGATTTTAATAGCGTGCTAAATCGCTTTACTCCTACGGTGTGACCACAATCATTGTGTCTACATTTAAAACCAATTAATTTATGTCTGTTTGCTTGTTAAAAATAAGCGACAGTGGAAACCCAGCGTCAGTATCGGGAAATGAGGTCGCTTTAAGTTAAATCGCCGCTGTTCCCCTCGTTAACTAGAACCGGCGTAAACAAGTAAACCTTTTTCCTTTTCCAGCCAGCAGCTTGTGTTTTGCGGAGAAGACCATTTACACTCAAGAGGTGTTTTTGCAGTTGTTCTACATCAGCTGATGGAAATGAATCCTCTCCCTACTCTATTTATGAGGACGGTAAGTATTACATTAGTAGATGATTCTTCTCTCTCCTCTTCTTGTTCTATTTCCAATTAAGACTATAGAGAAAGCGAAAAGATAAAATCACCAGCTTCTTTCCTTAACCTAAGAACGACGTGATCAAGTTTTTGTCAACGAGGGATTAAATGAGACACGTCTGGGCGCTATCAAGATCATCATGTAAAGATGGTCGCTTGTTGTTTGCGGGTAAGATTAAAAGTTTTCGTATCAACACAGCGCTCAAACTTCTTAAATAATTGCCAGACGCATGAGCCATATATTTTCTTATTTTGTACAGACCGCTTATCAGTTGGCCGTGTATTAAATAACTCTCAAGATGTTATGCATCAGTCACGGGGCTCAGAAGTTATTAAAGGAGGTCAACTAAGAATAAGATATCAACCCTCTCTGAAACAATTTGAAAGAGTCATACGTAATTAGGACCTTACTGCCCTAGCAGGAAATGTCAGTACCTGTCGAAGCTGCAACCTATGCCGAGAATGACTAGGGTTTACATGATTTTTTGCGATTGATGTATGAAATTTTTTATTAATATGGTTTATGATGTAAATTTTAATTCATTTTTTATAATTTTTTAGAATTTTTAGAATTTAGTTAGGTGTCCACTAGTAGTAGAGGGGACTTCTCCCCTCAGCTACATTTCTTGACACGTTAATAAAGTTATTATTATTATTATTATTATTATTATTATTATTATTATTATTATTATTATTATTATTAACTCATATCTTTCTTTTTACTGTGTAGGTAATCCAGTCGCTGAGTATCTGTCCTCGGTTGGTTGGTTTTGTGATGAACATACTCGCTAAGCTCATCACCAAACAGGTACGTCTCCATTTTGCTTATATCTCTCAGTTAGTACCCGCGGTGTGATTGGTCATTTTCGCGGCCCGTATTTCACTGCACGGCCCCCTAAATTTGAAAGTTTCCTTTTCCGAGCTCCCCATTAACTTCAGAGATATAATAAATATCTTACTAACCTCGTTTTCTCGGTCAGCACTGTAAGTTTCGGATCCTCGTTTTTTTGGCGCGCGGGCCATAAATCAACGGGGAAAAAACTCGGTCCGTAACTTACACTACGGACCTCGAACTCGGTTAGTAAGAGGTATTTCCATAGTGGCGTATCAGTTTCGCGAGCAGAATTTTGTCAGCAAATGTAACCCGTATCCAGTTATTAATGGCATAGTATCATCTATAATGTGCGTTTGTGGTTGGTTAGGCGTCTGAAAAAGAACCTAAGGCCCTGTACAGACTAGGTGCCCGTGCCAGAGCTCTGTGCCCGGGCACTAAAAAGGACGTTGTTCAGACTCCTTGGCGCCCAAGGAGCAATCGTGTTCTCCTTCTTCAATTTAGCGCCCGCCATTATGTTTGCTGTATCGTAAGGAGGCATGAGGGAAAAACGTGGGAACTGACAAAATCCTGTTCACACCAGTGCCCGTGCCCTGGAACGGTGCCCGAGTACTACCTTTGGAGGAAGTGCCCGTGCCCGGGCACGGTGCCCAGATTTTTGCTCGGGCACCGACAAAAAGCTCTGTTCAGACTAGTGCCCGTGCCCGAGAACCGGGAACGGGCACCTAGTCTGAACGGGGCTTAAGGGGAAATCAAAGCTTGAGAAGGTGTGGCGTTGATATCGATAGCAATGCAATCAGCGATGAGATGGTTTCTTGCTATCCTGGTCGATTGGCTCCATTAATTTCTGTTCAGCTTTGTTGCCAAATTACCCTCCTCTGCCGAACCGATCGAAACTAACCTGCGGTTGCTGTTGCCTACATTAATGAAGACTCAGTTCTGGACCCAGTTATTGAAAGCCCGATTAATTTAATCCTGAGTTAACATGAAGTTTGATTCAAGTTCAATTTCTAATCAATGAATATTCTTCCAAAAGATTTTTGTCCCATAGTTTTGACTTGGAGATTTCTGTTACATAGATTAAAAATCAGCTTTTTAAGAACATTTTTAACGCGCGAAATGAACAGCTAGGTTAACTTTTAATCGGGGATTAGCGTTGATCGGTTTTGGAACAACCGGGCCCTGGTTAGAATCTCCTCTCAGATTCAATGCTTGTAGTCTCAATTGACTCTGGTTTGTTATCAAACAGGTGTGGAAGCAACCAAAAGTCTGGCAAGGATTTGTCAAATGTTGTCAGGTAATTTCCTTCATCTTCTTCGTATCAGTATCTTGAGCACTAATGGCCATTCCATTTTCTCCACGACCTCAACCCCACCCGTCCTACCCCCCCCCCCCCCATCCATCATTAATTTATGATACCGAAAAACTATTAGTGCCGACAGCATCTTCAGAATTAACCATTCTTTTCCGTAGCCCTGCTATTTGTACTTTTGTGGTATTATGGTCATATTGTTAACACATTGCTTTCACTTCTTCTTTGCTTGACAGATGACAAAGCCCCAGTCTTTCTCGGTTCTCCTTCAGCTTCCCTCTCGGCAGCTGGAGAGTGTGTTTGAGGTAAAATTGATTCACTTAACTGATTACCATCTTCCGGCGTTACTTCTGCGAATTTGACGTCCAACAAACATTTTCCTTTAATTGATGATTTTCTTTCTTCTCGTCGCTGGTATCTGTAATCGCTGTTTTTATACTAAGGACACATTAGGAGGCTTAAGCAAAGACGACGGCGACGGCAACGGCAACGAAAACGTCACCTGAAAATATATCTTTATTTCATTTGTGCTACTTCGCGATGATTTCAACTCGCTTGACTTTTAAAAAAATGGCGAACTATCCAGGAATAAAATTGGTAGGAGTGGCGTACAAGTTAAGAAAGAAAATGAAAAATTCACCGTCGTGCGTTCACGTTCTCCACAAAACCTTAAATGCGGTCATTTCACGTTGTTGTTTTGCAGAGGACGGCAGAGAAATGTACCAAAATGCAAAACGCACGTGCGGAGCGATTGTTTTTGCTTATTAAACCTATTGTTTTGTGGCGTTGTCGTTGCCGTCGCCGTTGTCGTTGCTTAAGCTCCCTAATTATCCGTCTGGACGAACCTTTGCAAACATTTGTTGCTTGTCTTGTTACGTGTCTCTAGTATAAAGATGGGCACAAGACGCATTATTCGTCTGGACGAACTTGGGTAAACATTTTTTGTTCGTCTGGTTATTCGTCTCTAGCATAAAGACGCGCACAAGAAGCATTATTCGTCGGGACGAACTATCTTCCGTGATTTGCCCAAGTTCGTCCAGACGGATAATGCATCTGCTAGTGCAAAAAACGGCCAATGTTATCCGTTTCAAGTAACCAGCTTTAATTTTGTCATTCGTCAGATATGCCCCGAACTCAAGGAGAACTTGGTTGCGCATGTTCAGTCGTTTACTCCTCATCAGGTATGTTGTGCTGACCAGAAGGAACGGAGCCTCTGGCAACGAGATTGGTTGTCACGCAAAAAAGCGAAATCAGCCTTTTAAATGTCACATTAAGGAAAAGTATCACGTGAATATGATCTCATTCAAAAACGCAAAAATGTTTGTCTATCAACAGAGACAAAAAAAATGGTCTGGTCTTGTTATAAATTATCACCCTTGTACAACAAGACCGTTGATTAGTGCCTCTGGCCAGAGACAGAGTAAGTCCGAATGGATTGAAACTTGATGAATATAAGGCTAACGCCTAACAGCAAAAACAACAACAACTTTATTGGAAAAATAGTAAAATTACATACAAAGACTTGAGAACCCAGAGGTAGCTATCAAGCTATTCAAGGAAAGGGAGAAAACGGAAAAAATAAAAAAGTATTGCTCCTTACACTCCAGTGTTTAGGACGTTTTTCAAGTTTTTCAAGAATTGAGTTGATTTCTTTCCTCTCCGTTGTTCTAGAATTATTTTGTAGATAAGTGAAAGTCTTATTTCACCAATTTTAACAAAAATAGGTCAAAACGCCATGACACTTCCCCTTTAAACCACTGCAAGAACGGCACGGTACAATTTTCGTTTTACTAGTTGAAAGGAAGCAGATTTATGAAACTTGTTATGAGTTGAAAGAATTGTACACTCGAAAATTATTTTGTAGCTAAGTGAAGGTCATATTTCACCAATTTTAGCTAGAGAGGTCAAAAACGCACTTTTGTCCAGAAATGCAGCTAACCCTTATTTTGGGTACTTGTTTTAAGAGACCTTTTTTTTGTTTTAATATGACTTCGTGTTTGACAGATTCATTTGGGTTTCAGTAAGAATTTAGGGTAGGGGACACTTTGTGATGTCTATCATACATTATTCTGCATTTCTCAACATATTTCAAAACGCCATGACACTTTCCATTTAAACCACTGTAAGGACGGCACTGTAGAGTTTTCGTTTTACTAGTTGAAAGAAGGCAGATTTACGAAACTTCTTAAGAGTAGCAAGAATTCTGCACTCGAAAATTTTCCACTTTTTGAGTCATTTTTGCTCGCAAATGAGAGGTAGTCGCTTATCGCTACAAAAGTTTCGTTCATTTCTGGACATATCTCTCACTTTGGGCAGTGATAGATAGGATCAGATCGTTGTTGAAAGCCACACTTGTACGTCAACGCGAACCAATTATTGAAGGAAAGACAAGTCACGCTTGTCCTGATTTGTTTTCTGTCTCCCTCCTAGCGTGCGCATATACCACGGTCTTTACTCCAAATCCTGGACAAGGAGGGCAAGAAAGACGAGAAGAAACCCAAGCAAGAAAAAACAGATAAGGAACAAATTGATCCCGAAGGCGAAACCGACGACTCCACGAAGGACGACAAATCGCCGAAGAGGACACGATCGCACGCGAAGGAGTCACTGAAAGACAAACGAAAGTCACGCCGATCGCGCTCTCGCTCCAGGTCACCGCGAAAGAAAAAGGAGAAAAGCGCTGGGGAGGAGAGCGAGAGTGAAGGAGAGATAAACTGAGTGAAAATTGCTGAAACTTCAGAAGCGGCAGTGAAACCGCGGCGAAACCTGAATTAAAGAGGACTGTAAATGAAAGAACCTTAGACACGCGGTGCAACTGAACATTGCTACCCCTAAAATTGTTGAACGCAACCTTGCATGCAGTAATTCATAATAAGAAAGATAAAGCGGAAAATCAGGGAACGGATGCAGTTGGAAAACTACAAGTGCCATATTTTACCATGTGTGCTGGACTTATTTAGGCCAGCTTCAGATACCTACTTCTCAGTCGCTATATCAAAAACATGTCACTTTCCCTTTCGGCCAACATTGAAGCCTGCCTGGTTTTCACTAGGACAGAAGCAGAGGCAGAAGCGCAAACGGCGCTTTAGCATTTGAGAACACTTGATACATAAGCATAAGCATAAGAACAAGTTCGTTCTTCTTGTGCTTATGCTTTTGTCACAGTTTTCACTAATGAGAACCGGCACGACATAAGCACAAGCACAAGACAGTCAACCGTTTCGTCCGCCATCTTGCTTAACAGTTAGGGGAGCTGGTATGGAGAGCTCTGTCAAGAAATGGTTTTCCGCGCATGCGTCTGTCCTTATGCTTATTAGCTAGTGTTCTCACTTGCTTTTCTTTATGCTTACTCTTATGCTTATGTCCTAGTGCAAACCAGGCGTAACTCGATTTTTTTTTCTCTCGGACAAAGCAATCATTTAAATCGCATTTAACCCTTTTAGCCCAATATCAAGACGTATATTCTCCTCACTGTCCTCTATATATTTCTTATGCTACTAGTTAGGAGATTTTGCCTTAAAATCAAGACATTTCATCTTTGGTGATTATTTCCTTTATTCTCCTGACTGAAATGTTTAATCAAGCAGTGACATTGTAAGGAGAAATTAGATGTTGACTATCACCGCTGGGACTTTAAGGGTTAAACGATCCAGGTTTTGGATTGTGTCTTTAGATAATTTCCTATCTGGCACGTCTTCAGGCTAAATGCAAACTGATCTTTCGCATAGGAGGTGTAGAATATTGATTGTGGTAGTTGTTCTAGTGTCCCATTCTTTTTTTCCGTACCCCAGATTTCTGTCGTATCAAACTGAAAATCTGCTCACTTGCCGTGCAACTGCCGAACATTTAGGTTCGGCACATGACGGTTTTACATGAGAACTGGGTCTCAGAGTCCATGGAGGAAACAAAACATTTTCGCTTTTTGTTAAGGGCTAGAAAGAAATGAAACAGCTGTTAGCCAAAAAAACAAAATCATCTACTACCAGCAGGCCTCCAAGGTCACCTCTTCTCGTATCGAATACACGGTTCACGGCGCAAGGTTTCTGTCTTATTGTATATGAGTGTAATTTTTTAGACTAACGTAAAGCCTTTTCTCCTTGTACAGATGTTATACACTGTTATATTTTTTTCTTAAGCTCCTTTTCCTTCAATAAAACACACGGATAAAAACTGACTCTAGGCAGTTCTACCTTTATACTGATTCTCAGTGCCCACAAGGGTTAAAAAATTGATAAAAGAGTTATAAAACACCCTGTTTTCAATTTTCTTTGTGCAGATCGTTGTTCACTTTCCGTTGTTTTGGAACTTGTACTAAACACCGGTGGGTGGTGGGGTATCCACCAAATCAACATGCATTGACAAATTTAACTTTCCTTGTCATTGTAGTGATTTATTTTCATCGGACAGCTCCGAGCTTAACCTACCGTTGACTCGACAGCCGGAAATACGTCTGCGTTCGCAGGCTAACCGTTGAGCGGCCTGCGCCCAGTTGTTCAAAGTCTTCAAAGCCCGATTAAGCTTTTCCTGGGGTAATGTGAATTCTGATTCAAGTTGAATTACTAATCAATAAAAATACTTTAAAAAAAAGACTTTTGTCCCTTACTTTTGAATCAGACTTTTTTTTTTACAATAAGCTTTAAAATAGCTTTAAAAATAATGTTTCACGAGTGAGATGAAAACCTCGGTTAATTTTTAATCGGAGAAACGACTTCTGAACAACGGGTCCAAATTTTACCACGTTTCAAATTAACATATTGTCAAAGTATTCTACAAATCAAACTATGACAGCCGTGACAGCTTTTGGACTTAAAACCTTGCACTTGCAAACCCTCTTCAATTTCATTATCCTGACGAAACAGAGCCAAGTTCTCTTGAACAGTGACAACAAAAGGATGCTCAGTTCCATGCTCATTCATCAAAATAGTCAGCGCACGCTCATAATACTCCTTCGCCTTCTCCAGGTCACCTTGGTCATGGAGTACAGTAGCCAAGTTGTAATATGAAAGGGCGACATCGACATGTTCACTTCCCAGCTTTTAAAGTCGAATAGATAGGGTACGCTTATGATACTCCTTCGCCTGCCCCAGGTCTCCTTGGTCACGGAATTCAGTAGCCAAGTTCTTGTAAGAACTGGCGACATCGACATGTTGATTTCCCAGCTTTTGTATTCGAATAGTCAGGGCACGCTCATGATACTCCTTCGCCTGCTCCAGGTCTCCTTGGGCACGGAGTACATTAGCCAAGTTGTTGTAAGAACTGGCAACATCGACATGTTGATTTCCAAGCTTTTGTATTCGAATAGCCAGGGCACGCTCATGATACTCCTTCGCCTGCTCCAGGTCTCCTTGGGCGCGGAGTACAGTAGCCAAGTTGTAATAAGACAAGGCGACATCGACATGTTGATTTCCCAGCTTTTGTATTCGAATAGCCAGGGCACGCTCATTTTACTCCTTCGCCTTCTCCAGGTCTCCTTGGTCATGGAGTACAGTAGCCAAGTTGTAATGTGAAAGGGCGACATCGACATGTTGAGTTTCCAGCTTTTGAAGTCGAATAGATATGGCACGCTTATGATACTCCTTCGCCTGCCCCAGGTCTCCTTGGTCACGGAGTACAGTAGCCAAGTTGTTGTAAGAACTGGCGACATCGACATGTTGATTTCCCAGCTTTTGTATTCGAATAGTCAGGGCACGCTCATGATACTCCTTCGCCTGCTCCAGGTCTCCTTGGTCACGGAGTACATTAGCCAAGTTGTTGTAAGAACTGGCGACATCGACATGTTGATTTCCCAGCTTTTGTATTCGAATAGCCACGGCACGCTCATGATACTCCTTCGCCTGCTCCAGGTCTCCTTGGGCGCGGAGTACATTAGCCAAGTTGTAATAAGACAAGGCGACATCGACATGTTGATTTCCCAGCTTTTGTATTTGAATAGCCAGGGCACGCTCATGATACTCCTTCGCCTGTTCCAGGTCTCCTTGGTCACGGAGTACATTAGCCAAGTTGTTGTAAGAACTGGCGACATCGACATGTTGATTTCCCAGCTTTTGTATTCGAATAGCCAGGGCACGCTCATGATACTCCTTCGCCTGCTCCAGGTCTCCTTGGGCGCGGAGTACATTAGCCAAGTTGGAATAAGACAAGGCGACATCGACATGTTGATTTCCCAGCTTTTGTATTTGAATAGCCAGGGCACGCTCATGATACTCCTTCGCCTGCTCCAGGTCTCCTTGGGCACGGAGTACAAGAGCCAAGTTGTTGTAAGAACTGGCGACATCGACATGTTGATTTCCCAGCTTTTGTATTCGATTAGCCAGGGCACGCTCATGATACTCCTTCGCCTGCTCCAGGTCTCCTTGGGCGCGGAGTACAGTAGCCAAGTTGTAATAAGACAAGGCGACATCGACATGTTGATTTCCCAGCTTTTGTATTCGAATAGCCAGGGCACGCTCATGATACTCCTTCGCCTGTTCCAGGTCTCCTTGGTCACTGAGTACATGAGCCAAGTTGTTGTAAGAACTGGCGACATCGACATGTTGATTTCCCAGCTTTTGTATTCGAATAGCCAGGGCACGCTCATGATACTCCTTCGCCTGCTCCAGGTCTCCTTGGTCAATGAGTACATTAGCCAAGTTGTTGTAAGAACTGGCGACATCGACATGTTGATTTCCCAGCTTTTGTATTTGAATAGCCAGGGCACGCTCATGATACTCCTTCGCCTGCTCCAGGTCTCCTTGGGCGCGGAGTACAGTAGCCAAGTTGTCATAAGACAGTGCGACATCGACATGTTGAGTTCCCTTCGATTCTATTTGAATAGCCAGCGCACGCTCATGGTGCTGTTGGGCATGGTTAAACTCACCCAATTCACTATGAACAATGCCAAGTAAAGAATGGGCTATTGAAGCATTATCATCTCTCACGGCGCCATCATGCTGTAGTAATTTTAAAGCTACATCTAGGAACACTTTTGCTGTGTTAAATTCGCAATTGTTAATACATATCTTGCTCAACCTCATGAAATAATTTGAAAAGTGTCTAATTTTCAACGTTAAGTTTTCAACGACCTCGGCTATTTCTTCTCTGTTATAAGTAGCTTGAATTTCTGTACTCAAGGACTTTAAATGAGGAACCGCATGCCTGCTGTTAATAACACAATCCAAGTCATCTAACAGGTGAT
>NW_028145468.1:377500-412500 GCF_977016875.1 Pavona decussata
TTTTTATACAAAGTTTGCGAGAGAAAAGTCTCACATGCAGTAGAGTACAAACTCGCTCTAGAAGCATTGTTCCGCCCGAATGCTCGTTTATTTATATCTACTTCGTCGCGAAATATTTCAGTTGAATAACTCGGGCGCTTACAAATCCGCCTGAAGAATTGCCTCGCTCACTTCTACGAAAGAAATGATGTTTATTTAAAACTTCTACGTACGCTCCCCTGGGAAGTAATAAGAGAAAATATATTCCCAAACACGCATTCAAACACAAAATAGTTTTTACCGATAACATGCCTTTAAATGATAAGTTTCACAGCCCTTTTTACGTTAAAACAAACCTAACACTAACCAAACCCTAACCCTAAACTCTTATACCGAGAAAATTACGAAGGAATCGCAGCGGTTTGTTCTGAAACACCGGTACCTGTCCGTATTGCTCTCTTCTTAATAATAATTAATGTGTACTCAAATTCATTTTAACCCATCATGTCAACATATAGAACTACATATCATTTTACAGACAAATCTCTTTACCCACGGGAACTTAAACTTTCGGTAATACAGCTCAATGTTTTACGATTAAAATTCAAAATTCTAGCGTTCTGTGATTCAACATTTCCCCAGATAAGATTCATCGGATTCATACCTTGTTTTCTTTCACATTTATAGGCGACAACACACAAACAAAGGGGGTCTATCTATAAAACAGGGAACGGGGAATGGAGTAAAGGGAACGGGGAACGGGGAATGGGGAACGGGGAGTCTCTAAAACAGGAAATCTCTAAAAGGGGGAATCTCTAAACGGGGGAATCTCTTAAATAGGGAATCTCTAAAACAGGGAATCTCTAAAAGGGGGAATCTCTATTACAGGGAATCTCTAAAATAGGGAATCTCTAAAACAGGGAATCTCTAAAATAGGGAATCTCTAAAAGGGGGAATCTCTAAAATAGGGAATCTCTAAAAGGGGGAATCTCTAAAACAGGGAATCTCTAAAATAGGGAATCTCTAAGGGGAATCTTTAAAATAGGGAATCTCTAAAAGGGGGAATCTCAAAAAGGGGGTATCTCTAAAATAGGGATCTCTAAAAGGGAGAATCTCTAAACGGGGGAATCTCTAAACAGGGGAATCTTTAAATTTTCAAATCTTCAAAGTGGTGGGGGGGGGGGGGGGGGAGAATCTCTGAAATGAGAAACCCCTAAAAGCCGGAATCTCTAAAATCCCAGTGACTGAAGCAGAACGATTTTGCGTGTGTGTGTGTTTGCAGTTCTTGTTGTATTGTGCTCTTGTCGCTAGCCTGTATTATGCTCATGTTGCTATTTTTTTTTTTTACTCTTTCGCCAATGGAAACTTGAAATTGTTATTCATGTTGACCTGAAGCCACCGAATTGAAAGAAGGTCGACCGAAGGTCGGGATGACATGTCTTATCTTAAAACGTTCTTGCAGCCATTTCCCGCCATTTGGTACTACTTTAAGAGAATTTGTCTTTTTGGTATAACAAAGCAGACGCTATTAAACCTTATATTCTCATTACTAGTCTTGTTAATTACGCCATGAAACGTAACTAGCGAGAAAAACATATTTAGCATTTGCAATTTGGGTGGCTTCCGGCCTACGTCAGACATGTCTTTATCCCAGCGAGGAAAGCAGGTCTGGTACCTGGGTGATAACATCATAGATAAGGTGAATTTTTTTCCTTGACCGGTGAAACCTTTTTTTTTTTCTTGAAAAACATTGAGGGCGTTTGTTGTAACTTTCGAAAGGCATAAAAGGAAATTGGTTAGTTTTACACATAAGAAAGGGCTTTTTTATTAGACATCGTTGTAAGGCCATTAGGGCTGATGGATCAATCGTAACACAAACAACGCGAATTTCACAATTGGCATTTTTGAACTGATCACTGGATAAGCTTTATATGCAGGCGTGAAGACGTCTGTCTAGTCCAGTTAATGACGGTCGACCCGTGTTACAGATGCCAGGCCCGGTTCCATTTCCAGTCATTTTGAGTCCACGGCTTATTCAGAGATTCAATTGCGCTTTCATCTTTACCGTTTTGCAGTAGGCTGCAGAAAAATCGATTTCTCTTGCTGTATGTGTCCCCTTGGTATCGATTGGCATAAATTTTTTAGACCACCCCTACGGAAGATATTGCGGCAAGCGACGACAACAATTTATTTTTATCTTATATATCTAGTAATTATGACAACAACTGTCACTAATATTATTGGTTGTTGGCAAATGCTGTAAATGCCAAAGGTCTCTAAGGAAAAACTCCACATCTAAAAAGTTCATAGATTTATCCAGTTTGTTGATAGTTTCTCCCGTTTAGAGATTTCCCTTTTTTGAGATTCCTTACTTTAGAGATTCCCTGTTTTAGAGATTCCTTATTTTAGAGATTCCCTATTTTAGAGGTTCCCTATTTTAGAGATTCCCTGTTTTAGAGATTCCCTATTTTAAAGGGACACAGTCACCTTTGTGACCGCGCTGACCTGGACGCTAGTTTTTGTCAATTCACCTTTTCGGCGCTAGATTTCACGTGTAGTGTCACGTGACTTCTGATGTAAACAAACCGCGAAAGTTCGGACATTTGAACACACGCGTATCACACATTTCAGTGTACGAACATCATGGTCACGACTAAAAGATGTGCTTATGGTACTTGTAAAAACGATTCCCGATATCCCAAATCCTGGGAAAGGAACCCAAACGGTGATCCGGTAAAGTTTTTCCATTTTCCTGGCGCAGTTCGACAAAATGAGAGAAGGCAAAAGTGGATAAATGCATGCCATCGCGGTGACTCGTTCGTTTGTACGAAGGATAGTTATATTTGTAGCCTACACTTTGTTGGTGGAAATGGTCCAACGCTGGAGGATCCTGACCCAATATCTGCTGTTGCTAGCAAGGAAACGGTAAGTTAATCTACTTATAATTTTACAGCACGATTTGTCGTTTGAATTATTATTTTTTACCGTGCGTAGGTGTCGCGACTCCATCGTAAACGAAAAGCATCCGGTGTACGAGAGGCAAACAGAGAGAGAGGCAAGAAAATTTGTCTTGAGCGATCAGTGGCTAAAACCCTTTTGACGCTTCATCGCCATTCTGGAAAATCAAAATCGGAACATGCAGCTGCCGGGGCTCTTTTAGATCTGTCGTTAGAGCCAGTCGTGAATACAGCACAGCCTGATGACGAAGGCATTCATGAATTCGAGGAGGGAACCGACGAGTTTCCGGATCCTGAACCGATCGCGACTCACATCAACCGCAACACACAGACTGATGAAAAACTACTAAGAGAATCTAGCACGCAAGTTAGTAATACACTAAACATATTTTGTTAAATGTTTGCACCCTTTATTATTGTAAAATGAACTTTCAGTACTGTTTTGAATACATAACTTTTATTTACAAATCAGACTTCCGGTAGAGACAAACTGATGAAGACTCTATTTATGGAGAAAGTGATGGATCCACAGAAAACCTACCACTATACAGGTACACGAATTAAACTATAAATTGACTTTTAACACGATTTCATTTTAAACAACCTAGACAACCAAGCGCACCTGATTCCAGCATACACTCTTGTCTGTGTCACTCGACTATATACTAATATATTTCGATATATATATTTCTTGATATTACAGGTATGACAAAGGAATGTCTTGAAATGATTTACAGTGAGGTAAAAGACAAAAGTCAACGTATGAACATGTGGAAAGGTATACAAAAAACCAAGGCTGGAAAGCTCAAGGGGAAATACTTAAAGGTTAGTTTAATGTAATATCTATTTCCGTTTATTGTTGAAGAAGGCATACAGTAAACAAATTAATTTTGCTATTATACTTCAGAAATAGCCCCAATTTTTGAAATAGCTATTAATATCAATCCAGTCTGTTATACTCCTTGTTTTAAAAATAGAAAATAATCAGTGTTGTGATTTGTTTTTTAGAAAAGGCAAGAGTTGGCTAAGTTAACAACCAAAGAGCAATTTGTCTTTACCCTAGTAAGACTTAGAAGAAACCCAAGTTTGGAAATGCTTTGTGATGTCTTTGGCATTACCACAGGAACCGGAAGCAGAATATTTATAACATGGATATTATTTCTAGAAAGGGAGTTGAGGTTTCTTTTACCCTTCTCAACTAAAGATGATTTGCTTGGGATTCCTAAACCAAATTGTTTCCAAAAAAATAGCTTTAAGAATCTGAGAGCAATAATAGATTGCACTGAATTCTATGTTGAAAAACCTGGTAAGCCATCCAGTCAAAGATCAACCTACAGTCAATACAAGTCCTCAAATACATTTAAGTTACTTATTTCGATGTCTCCAATATTGCATTTTAACTTTGTGTCAAAATTATATAGTGGAAGTATCAGTGACAAGGAGATTGTAAATGTTAGTGGTTTTCTAGCCAAATTACAGCCGGGAGATGCTGTAATGGCTGATAAGGGCTTTAACATACAGGATTATCTAGCTCTACATGAATCTGTACTAATTGCACCCCCAATCATGCGCAAAAATAATGTATCTGCACGAGCATCAACTGCTACAAGACGAGTTGCAAGTGCAAGGGTTCATATTGAGCGTATGATAAGGCGTCTAAAATTGTTTAATTTTCTTCGGGGAGTTATTCCACTGACATGTAAACCATACTTGAGTGCTGTTGTTACTGTCTGTGCAATACTCGTTAATTTACAACCATCAATAATAAAGGGAAGTTAAACAGAAAAGAGGTACAAGTAGAATTCTTTATTAGCTGGGTACTTATTAAATACAATGGTACTATATGATGTATAATTAAATTAATGGCAAAGGTATGATGAATAAAATATTAACTTCACAATTCTGCTAGAAAAAGCTTGTTTCTAGACAGTTTCACTGTTCATGTAGCCATTTGTTGCTGGGCCTTGATTAACTTTTATTTATTTACAAAAAGAGCCTCTAAAAAAGTTCTAGTCAATGTTCTCTTGGTTTCAGCATCTTTAGGATCAAACCACTGATGCTCAGCATGGACATATCCATTTGGATCACTTTCATACTCCTTTAGATCCTGGGGATAAAAACATGAATGACATTACATGTACATCAACAACAATCAACAGAAATGGGGATATCTAAAACACAGACTTTTTACTATATCCTTTTATGAAGTTTTCTGTGTTGTGTTTTTTGGATGTTGTAACAACTTTGCTCCATAATTTTACCTTTAAGAAATGGTCAACAAACATGAACATGTGAAATCCACAGTTGTTGCTTCCTGCCAACTGTTGTGGTACCTGAAAATCACAAAATTGAAGTGTCAGCCCAATTGCCAGTCAATTGATCAGTAAAATGTTGCAACAAGTATCTAATCTTTGACTTTATCACATTAATTTGCATTGGTTGATCAACATGTCAATTACGTATACAGCTCTGTCATATTTACAAATTATAGTAATCTTCATAGTAGGGCTTCATTCTCATCTTTCACTATGAGTTAACAGTACTTAAGTCAGGTCTATTATGATATAGGTACCTTCAGCACATGATTTGAACGCTGGCTCGTCTTGGATGGTATGCTGCTGGCTGCACATAGGTGATCCAAGAAGCTAATAAAGAAACCCAAACTAATTAGTACAAAATATATTTTTTATTAATCTCAGCAAATCAAAGGCACATAATTTGTTAACTGAGTCATTTTGTGTTACTGTATTCCTGACAGTACACTATTGATACCTGTTGATGTTATCTATTTCTGTATGCCTTGTGCCAATGTCCCATGTCAATGAGTCCAGGATCAGAATTCGAAGGTGCCTAATGAACAGAAATGTCATTTACAGTGTAAATTCCAGTATATACATGAAACACTTTAGGTATAGACTTAAGAACCAGCCATCGTTTAAATAAACAAATCAAACTCTTCTTCTCTTGCAATAATAATTATTGTATTCTTCGAATGCTTACCATGGGGTTAAGATAGCCAAGACCCAGTGTAAGCTGGAAAAAATGTTGAAAATTATTTTAGTTTCCAAATGACTGTTGAAGGTACAGTATAAGAACATATTTTATTTTGCATTACATTTGGAATTACACTGTAACCATTATTTCTGACCTTCTATTGATCGGAATGAACACATATTCACTGCCCAGTAGGTTCGTCTTAAAAAACTTCTCTGCTGATGTTAACCGAACCATTCTAAAAATAACAAAAGAAAATTAGATGGTTTAAAAATTCATAGACAGTTATGGAAACTCATAATAGAGAATATTATTGTTACTTTATAAATAACATGTGTATGCATATATTTATTCTCACATCATGGCATAATAATTTTATATGTATGCACACTTTTTTATTGAAATATGTGCTGTTTAAACTTTGCGTCTATTTTAAATCTGTCTACCTTGAGGTTGTTTGACCAACATCTTGTTCCCCACATAAAGTGGTATAGAAATAGGTACTGACAATGGGATATATATACTGAGGTAGTTGCCTGAAACAACAAAAAAAATCATACATTACGTTATGCAATGCTATGGCCATGCCATTGAGTAACAACAAAGCCCCAAGTATCTAATTAAGCTGCGAGCAATCAGACATACATGCAGTATAATGAACCATTACTTACTTGAACAAAAACAAAACTATTGTGTCAGTGATCATGGCCTTTGGTTGAACAGTTTGCACATCCGCCTTGTAGATTTGAAGCCCAGAAAGTGTCACACTGTCTGAAGGTGTAGTAGGGGTACTGTACTGTGAGCTTGACAAATCTATAACTTCACAAACATCTGATTCCCTAGGACAGCTGGTGTCTGGTGAAGTGCTGGCATCTGCTTCAGGGCTGGTCCCTTGTGAAGTACTCACAACTTCTGAATAACAACTAGGCTGCTGTGTAGATTTGATGGTCTGTTGTGAGCTGGTCTGCTGAGAAGAGCATTCCTCGTGCACAGCATGTGATGATTCTACAAGAACACCCAATATATATGTAAATCAGTATTCTTCTAACAGGATATTAATATTTCAAAATATCAAATAAACCAAAACTTCACATATAATTTGGTCACCTAAGCCTAACTAGGCCTGTACGTGTGTAATCTTCTTCTGTCTGTTTGTATAGCTAGTTCTTATTTATCATTACATAAAAGTCTATACATATATTTAATATATATGCATGTACAGTAGACCACTGTACCTGGCAATACTGTCCCGGAAGCTTCCGTCATCTTGAAAGGGAGAACCTGACTTGTCCAAAACTTCTCCAGTTGTACACATACATTGGACATGAAGCTTGGGTTGTAGGGCACCTCAACAGTAAAGATTCCTTTCTTGGTCCACACAACAAAGTTACACAAGGTCAGCTCACTTACAAACATTTGAAGCTGAACTTGGAAGTAGTACTGTGAAGTAGACTTCAATGCAAATGAATTTCCATTTTTAATGCCACCAATTTCTGGGGTTAGGAAAGCTTGTTTTGGGTCAAGATCTCTGTGTTTCCAGGGGCATTTGTATTCTATAACTCTGTCTGGACAATCAGTGGAACACTGGCATTTCTGAATATTATCGAGACTTGCCCCAAGGAAAGGCTTTGACTTTGAAATTAGAAAACCTTTCGAAAGTAGTTCTAGTTTGTGGTGGGTATGGCTGGTAACACGCTGATATGCCTTGCGAGCACTTTCTTCATGAAATAAGCCCCACTCCCTGGCATTTTGTGGTTCCATTTCATGTTGCTTTTTGGAATGGATGTGAGGTGTCTTGGCCAAGGCAATAGCTTCTACCAACTTTAAGGCATTTTCAGCGTTATTTTTCTCGAGTGCCTTCTGGCGGGTGAAGACTCTTTTGCACTTTGAAGCTGTTATGAAGCCTGCCTTGTGTAGATACCATTCCTCACATTGCCACTGCTTTGAGGTGGTACTCTCAACATACTCCCTTTCTGTATCACTGAATGACAACAACTTCAATAGTTTTTCAGTTGAAATACTGGGATCAGTTTTTAAAATCTCTTGCAATTTAGTATTCATAATACCAGTCACAGGTCTATAGCCAGTTGAATCAGAAGGTTCGTCATTGAAATCTATATCTACTTCTGGAGTGAAATAAAGTTTTTTGAATAAGGGCAAGATTACAGGTTTATTAGTATTAAGTTGGCACATCTTTTCGGTAAATGTTCTAAGGTACTTTTCATCTGGTGGATTTGTGTCTTCAGGAGCACGGACATCCACATCAATATTTTGAACGTACGTGTGCTGACGTTTTCTTTTTTTGTAAGACGGTTTTTTACCTTTCTCGATTACCAAATCCTTCACTTCGCAGGCTTGAGTGTTTGCTCTTGGTCTCTTGGTACAGATGCAGGGACCACTAGTTACGCTGCTGCTGCCACGAGTATTTAGTAAATCTTCTAAGGCGTACATGGCAGCCGCAATGTGCTTACATCCCCCATCCCGACCACCTTTACACTTGCACCTTGCCTGGAGTACACTGCCTCGGTTTGCACCTCTACCCTCAAGAATGAACCAGAGATCGTAATACTCCTTTCCTTCGTCTGTTTTGATTTTCATGAATGGTCGCACTTTGGCTACATATACATGAAAACCCTCTTGATTTAACTGAGCAGTAAGCAAGGATTCCACATAACCATCATTGAATAAGCGATAATCGTCAAATGACTTGTAAGCGGCTAGTCCTTGCTTGTCGTACTCAGTAGAATAGTAAACCAAGTGGTTAAAAATATCGTACAATCCAAAGGGTGGCGACGAGTTGAAATTGTTCACGGTCTTCAGGGAAAATGGATTTGGAATTTGCATATCATGAATTATTAAATTATCTGCATCATTTGTTTGATCCTTTTCGAAGTTGGGATCCACTGGCAAAACCATTTTTTCAACTGCAGAGGCGATTTCCACCAGCGAAGATTTCAAATACCCGCTCACTGAAACTCCACGTTCCTGCAAATACTTTTTAAGTTCCGCAACATTCATGGCCTTAAAGTCGTTCATATTCGTCTGCTTTGACATTGTAAATCTGCAACTGTTCGAGTTTCAAAGTCTTAAATAAAGAAATGGAACAGATATTTCTTAACCGGAACTTGAACCGCCTAGCTATCGTGGGCAAAAATTTTACGGATGTACGTGATCATCATTCACCTACGCACGGTATCGAGTAATAATTTTAAACGACAAATCGTGCCGTAAAATTATAAGTAGATTAACTTACCATTTCCTTACATGCAACAGCGGATATTGGGTCAGGATCCTCCAGTGTTGGATCATTTCCACCAACAAAGTGTAGGCTACAAATAAAACTATCCTTCGTACACACGAACGAGTCACCGCGATGGCATGCATTTATCCACTTTTGCCTTCTCTCGTTTTGTCGAACTGCGCCAGGAAAATGGAAAAACTATACCGGATCACCGTTTGGGTTCCTTTCCCAGGATTTGGGATATCGGGAATCATTTTTACAAGTACCATAAGCACATCTTTTAGTCGTGACCATGATGTTCGTACACTGAAATGTGTGATACGCGTGTGTTCAAATGTCCGAACTTTCGCGGTTTGTTTACATCAGAAGTCACGTGACACTACACGTGAAATCTAGCGCCGAAAAGGTGAATTTTGAAAAGCGTCCACCTCAACCCGAAATCAAAAGTACGCGTCGCCATCTAGAAATCCGCTTCAATCTTCCCAGTGTTTTGTTGGATTTTCAATCTTTTACTGGAAACCTGTTTCTGAGTATGCTTTTGGCCATCCTATGATATCATTTTATCACATTTGGTTAACAACAGTATGGGTCGCGTCTCCAACGGAACATGGAAAGAGGAGGTTGGAAACGTGAAGGCGCCGGGAGGAAGAAATCGCCTGCGTTGACTAAAATAACCAGAGAAATCAATCAAAAACATTGGAGAACAAATCACCATTAAAAATATTTGCAAAATTACATTTTCTTAACCTGGCGAAAGGTTCGTGCGGTGGGAATCTTCGTAACCGATTCGAACTACGCGTCATGGCTGCTTGGTTTGGAGCACAGACGGAGACAAGCTTTGGTACACGGTCGATTATCTCCTCGATAAGGAAAACCTCCAGTAGAACCTTGTTTTCTTCGGGTCGAGCAAGCTTTCTTGCAACGACATGGGTTTGGTTCCTAAATTTAGATAACGGAGAAGTCGTAGAAACGAAATTATAAAAGCAAAATATATGATTGAAAGCAGAAATAAAGCTTACCGGTTGTTTCGCTACAAAGGCGTTTCGCTACACTGCAGCTCAGTCGATTCGCTGCGTTTTAAAATTGACATTTTCTCTAATATTTGAAGTCAATTTGCTTCTCATGCAAACACCGTGAAACGTAGAAACAGCTAAGATAATTTTTCACACGACCGGATACCGAAATAAACAATTAAATGATTCCTCGACTTCAGAGGTATTCGTTGACGTTTGACTTTCCCTGGACAAGTCCATCAGTAAATTCTCCATGGTATCAAGAAAATGAGTGTTCTAAAATGACATTAGGTCTATAATCACTATAGTAATTTTGACTGGCAAATACTTCGACTCGACAAGGTTTGTTTAGATTTTTCAAAGGATGCGCTTCTCAGCGCGAGACTTGTGATGAAGTGTGATATGCAAATCAGCTAAGAAATGGTATCTAATGCGCATGTGCACCAGGTGACTGTGTCCCTTTAAAGATTCCCCCTTTTAGAGATTCTCTATTTCAGAGATTCCCCCTTTTAGAGATTCCCTATTTTAGAGATTCTCCCTTTAAGAGATTCCCCCTTTTAGAGATTCCCTATTTTAGAGATTCCCCGTTCCCCGTTCCCGGTTCCCGGTTCCCCGTTCCCCGTTTTAGAGATAGCCAACAAAGGTGACTATTCATTGTCGGGTGGAGACAAGGCTATTTCCGGTTGCTCACTATTTTTGGCTAGTGCCTGTGTCACACGAGGACCAGGGGTCAATTCAATTGCCGGTTTTCACTGTCGCGCCATTGAAAAAAATAATCAAAACCATTCCATGAATGAAGTCATAAAATTGACATGTTATAGATCATAAATAAACAAGGAATCTGCCCAAGTGTCAGGTCTGTACGGTATTCCGTACTCGAGTTATCTGACAAAATGTTCCACACAAATTTAGAGAGCCTAGTATGGCCTGTTGGTGCCCCTCTGAGGGGCACAAACATGGCGGCCGGAAATAGGAAATCTGGAATTCACTTTTGCCAGAAAAGAGGTTTGTTTGCCCTTGTGAATTTTTGAATATTTAGATAAATATTTCTCCTCAAACTTAAATTGTTTAGAATGCTGAAAATCATCCGAAGAGGCATTTTTAAGATACGGAACAGCTCTGTCACGGCCGTCCTCCTGATGTCACGCAGAATGAAAACTCGGAAATTGAAACTGTTCTATTTTCAAAAGGAAGTACGATATCGAGCTAAGAAATTACGAAAAGACATATTTTTAGGTAATCTTTCCTTGAATGAAGGTAAAATTTTGTAGGCCTCCCGGTTTTGAATTTTAGAATTTGGTGACGTCACGTGAAAACCAACTTTACACTTGTAGTTTACCAGCTGGGCAGTTGGTCATTTGACAAGCCTACAGGAAAACTAACCCAACGATTAGTTCAGAAACGAGTTCAAAACTCATTGGAGAACACTTCTAACAATGTTAAGTGGACTCATGTTGTGCATGAGCGTGCAATATAACAAGGGTCCAGATTGTAAGTTACAAGTGTAAACATTTTATTGAATTGGCCCCAGGGTGCATTCCGTGTACCTTCCACGCCGAAGATACGCCGAGAATTTAGAAGTTTCACGCCAGGCAGCCGCGGAAGTGCCTGTCCCAGGAAAATTTTATGCCCACCGCCTGTACATTCTAATTTACTACACCGGAAGAAAAATCCTGAATATTTTTGGCCAAAAACGGTTCGTTTAAACGAGAAAAGTTTTCAAAAGTCTTTGTAGTTTTTCGTCACTCCATTACACCTATGAGGTCTAAGGCCATGCATTACCTCCGCCTATAAACGGATTTGATAACTAAAGGTAACTAGTTGACCACATTTTAAAAAAAGATTACTGTGCTGACGTTTGGAGCGTTTGATATTGTAGCGTGAAATAATATTACGATATCGGCGCTTCTGATATTTGTTGCATGCGTAATTATAACAGACAAGTTGATTTCGTTTCATTGGGGCCTGGTATTGTACCTCAGGGCTTGATATTGTTGTGTCGAATAATCTTACGGTATCGGGGCTTGATATTGTTGCCTGCGTAAGAGACAACTTAATTTCGTTTCATTGGGGCCTGGTATTGTACCTCAGGGCTTGATATTGTTGTGTCGAATAATCTTACGATATCGGGGCTTGATATTGTTGTCGCGTAAGAGACAACTTGATTTCGTTTCATTGGGGCCTGGTATTGTACCTCGGGGCTTGATATTGTTGTGTCGAATAATCAGCTTACGATATCGGGGCTTGATATTGTTGCCTGCGTAACAGACAAGTTGATTTCGTTTTATTGGGGCCTGGTATTGTACCTCGGGGCTTGATATTGTTGTGTAAAATAATATTACGACAGAATATTACGAACCCGCTTTGAGAGGACTTTGTATGGCAGGGCTTCAAGGAGGGGGGGGCATGGTATGGGGGGACTTCTGCTAGGGCCTTGTATCGGGGGGCTGGTATGGATGGCCTGGTATGGGGGGTTGGTATCGGGGGTCTGGTATGGGGGGACTGGCATGGGGGGCTTGGTATCGGGGGTCTGGGATGGGTAGGGGCCTGGTATGAGGGGCCTAGAATGGGGGGCCTGATAGGGGGGGCCTGGGATTGTAGGGAACGTTCCAAACCCTGCTCAGAAATCAGCTTCAAACGTCCCAGTGTTTTATTGGATCCTCTTTCTGAGTCTACTTTAGCACATCTTATGGTATTATTTTTTTCATATTTGTTTAAAAACAGTACTGTACAGGCCCGCAAATGATCCCAGGACCGGAAATGATCCCCAAATTGAACCGCAAATGATCCCCGGACGGGAAATGATCCCCAAATTGAACTGCAAATGATCCCCGGACGGGAAATGATCCCCAGATTGGATCGCAAATGATCCCCGATTGCCTCACCATAAATATAGAATGGAATGGACTCAAATTTGGACAGTGGATTTCAACTTTATAGAATTCATTTTTTTATAACACCAGTCGTTGTTTTTAAACTATCTGCATGCAAATTTCACAACTTTAAAAATTATAATATAGCAACACAGTACAACAGAACAATTTACCTATAAACTGTAACATGCATGTATATGATTTACTAATACCATTACAATGCCTAAAATGTGCAAGAATTGTACGAAACTCTTCAAAATTAAAAAATTAAAGAGCGGGTCAGTTAATACTTTCGCTAGATATTTTTGTTTCTTTTTTGTTGTTGTTGTTGTTGTTGTTGTTGTTTTTCAAAAAAGGAAGGAGAATCGGTCAATGCGCTTCAGATGGCGGTCAAATGGATGTTTTCTTAAATTTGATTAATTTTGATTGTGTAGTTATTAGTAACTTTTTCAGTAACTTAAAAATTTAACTTCAATACGTTATCATGTAATATGTTGATTTTGTCTTTCATTTTCGTTTTGCCGCCGATTGGACTCCCAGTCTTTCTTTAATTTTTTTTTTTTACAAAACACACTGTCGTCGGCATAGACCTGCAAAAGACCATTGCCCTCCTCATAGACGCCTTAGGAATAACTGCAGGAGCCTATGACTTGTCAATTTTTTTCTGCGTTTTAGGTAAATTTGATCTTCAGTAATTCGCTCTTCTCCATACTTCAATTTTAATTCTTCGAGTACATCTGTTATTTTTGTGTACACTTGCTGAAGGCTATGGAAGCTGCTTTGATGGGCTTCATGGCTCACCAAAGGAATGCCGTCGAAATCAGCTTCTTCTTGTCTATGGTTACTTGGGTAGATTATAGATAACCCTTCTCCTTAGCTAGACACCGCAGCAACCGGAATATGTTCACCATGACCTGATAAGGCAACATAACCATCTCACTCGCGGGCAATGGACATCTGTCAAAGGTGCGTCTTCCACCCACTCACTATGATTCACGAATTCTCTATAAAGTGAATGCGTTCGGGATGGGAGTGGCTGGGTCACTTCAAGGAAAGCTCACTACATCAGTGCGTGCGAAATTGTGGTACTCTCTGAACCGGCTTTCCCATTCGAGTAAGTTGGCCTGTTCCAGTAAAGTATTTTTGAGTTGCACTGTCAAAATTTGTTTCTTGTTGTTCGCCTTATTTGAAAACTGATGACGAATTTCGTACAATTCGTGCACATTTTAGGCGTTGTAATGGTGTAGGTAAATTATGTACACAGGCATGTATGTTCCAGTTTGTAACTAAGTTGTTCTGTTGCACTGAGCTGCTACATTATAATTTTTAAAGTTGTGAAATTTGCATGCAGATAGTAAATATAACTGACTAAAAATTTTTAAATATAACGACTGGTGTTATTTAAGAAAAAAAAATGGGTATGTGTATAAAGTTGAAATCCACCGTCCAAATTTGACTCCATTCCATTCTATATTTATGGTTAGGCAATCGGGGATCATTTGCGGTTCAGTCTGAGGATCATTTCCCGTCCGGGGATCATTTCCGGTCCAGGGATCATTTGCGGGCCCGGCGGGATCATTTGCTGGCCTGTACAGTACTATGGATCGCGTCTCCAAAGCCAGGAACATGGAAAGAAAAACTGGAAAACGTGTAGGCGCCGCGCGGAAGAAATCGCCTGCGTTGACTAAAATAACGAGAGAAATCAATCAAAAACATTGGAGAGCAAATCACCATTACATATATTCGGAAAATCGCATTTTCTTAGTCTGGCGAAAGGTTCGTGCGGAGGGAATGTTCGTAAACGATTCGAACTTCGCGTCATGGCTGCTTGTTTTGGAGTTCAGACGAAGCCTAACTTCGGTACACAGCGATTTATATCTCCTCGACAAGGACAACCTGTAGTAGAACCTTGTTTTCTACGGGTCGAGCAAGCGTTCTTCCAATGACATGGGTTTGGTTCCTAAATTTAGATAGTGGAGAAGTTGTGGAAACGAAATTATAAAAAAAATATCTGATTGAAAGCAGAAATGAACGATTACATGTGTTTCCCACTTCAACTGATTCCCGGGGGGAGGGTACTCCCTTAAACGGGCTATATGGGTATGTGCGGCCCCAAAGGGTATGTTTTTTCAGCCATTTTGGTCATAAATAGGGTACCCATTTTAGCCATTTTGGTAATAAATAGGGTATCAAGTTTGGTACTTTAGTCTTGAATTCGTTTTTTTATTTTTAGAAGAAGCTACTTCTTCATCATGCCCCCCTCCTTCCATCCGCGCTTCTACCCCCCTTTAACGCCTGCTGCGCAGGGTAGATAAATAAGACCAGCAACAACAAAAAAATAGGGAATCAAATTTTTGGTCAGGTAGGGAAAATCGCAGATTTTGGTCATAAATAGGGTAAGGGTTTTGGGAAGCGGGCCGCAGACACCTACCCAATTTTTTGGGGAGTAGCTCCTCCCCCCCCCCCCCCCCACAGGAACTGTTTTTCGACTTCAGAGGCATTAGTTGACGTTTGACTTTCCCTGGACAATTCCATCACTAAATTCTCCAAGGTATCAGGAAAGTGAGTGTTCTAATATGACATTAGGTCTATTTTGACTGTCAAATACTTCGACTCGGCAAGGTTTGTTTTAAAAGATTTTCCAAAGGATGCGCTTCTCAGCGCGGGACTTGTGATGAAGTGTGATATGCAAATCAGCTAAGAAATGGTATCTAATGCGCATGTGCATCAGCTGCCTGTGTCCCTTTAAAGATCAGGTCACCCGAGAAATGATTTCATCCACACACTCCGAATTCCATGACTCGTTCTTGTTTTGACTCTAAAGTTTAACATCGTCAAGTGCCATACCGAAGTTCAATTCAATTCAATTCAATTCAATTTATTAAAGCACATTTTACACGAAGGTAAGGCAAGAATGCACTAGCCCGCAAATAGCATAGGCTAATCTAGGCGGGTAGTGCAGTTGATTAGTATATATTTACAGAATATAATTTAAAGATATACCAATAACTAATGTGTAATAAGTTAAGTAAAAAATAATGACTGTCTAAATTAAAATTAAGAAAGTTTCATATTAGCTAATCATACCACTGATATTTGAAGTTTTTAATCAGAGTGTTGACGTCAACATAAATATCCTCTTGATCAAGAAGTTTTAGTAATCTGGTCTGAAGGCATTTTTTAAAGGAGGCTTTAGTTTTTGCACGGAAAGATTCCGGTAATTCATTCCAGATTTTACAACCTAATCTCGAAAATGAGTGGCTCAGTTGTGTCAGCTTTGAGCATTTTATATGAAATTTGCCCGTGGATGCAGACCTGGTTCTATACGAGTGCACAGAATCTACTCGATCAAAAAGATTTATTAGGTTCAGGGGAGCACTTTGGTTATTGATATCATGCATAAGACTGGCTATAGATTTGAAATAAAGCATGTCAACTGGAAGGATATTAGAACATACGAATAACGGGATGGCATGCTCTCTGTTATTGCGGAAATAAATTAGACGTAAGGCTCTTTTTTGGAGGATTAAGATTTTCTCCAGATTTGATTTTGAAGTTTGGCCCCATACTGAAAGACCGTAAGAAACGTAAGGATGGATTAGAGAACGGTAAATATGAAGAAGAATAGAAGTGGGTAGAACGTATCTCAACCGTGATATAATACCAATTGTTTTACTTATCTTAAGCGAAATATAATTAATGTGATATTGCCAAGAGAGGTTGCTGTCGATCAACACACCCAGACACTTAACACAATCTTTTTGTTCAAGGTGTTCGAACACATTGTGTTCGCAGTCGAATACTTTTATGTGAAGGCGATTTGCTGTCGCTCTTTGGCGAGGGTGAAATAATACGTAAAGTAGACGAGTAGATCAAAGGAAATGATGTTTTCGGTCCTTCTTAAGAACTAAAATTGGTACCGCAATAAACCTTCAATAATAGATGCAAATTCCTAACTTACGTGTCATCGGACAACGTAGGAATTTTCCTAGTTTACCTGGAACGACAGCCATCAAAGCGAAATCAAAGACAAAAATAAAGAATACTCACCCTTTGCTAAGTTTCCACTTAATTGCAGAGTAAACTAAATCAGGCAGCAGCAGTTATCGGCATCGTACAGAAGAGAACATCTTGTGTTTGAAATGATCAATGCGGAAATTCGAAAGACTTCCACTTTCGACTTCAAGGCATGACGTATTGTTTCTATTTCAGCCGTCACGTGTTCAGATCACGCGATTTTTATCTTCAGTTGGCATGTCAACGCTTCTCTGCGACTGCATTTGTAAGCAATGAATATTACATGCTAAGTAAGACTTTGCGTGTTCGTTAGAAAGCCAGATCTCATTAAATGGAACTGTAAAAATCGCATAATCTAGAAAATTTATTATTGCGGTAGAGTCTCGTGATAACTAATATGTTCACGTGATAGATAGTGTGATCTTCTGCTTCCAGACAGGGTAGGGCCAACTTGGGAGATATAATTTCAACTCGATGTTTTTGCTACAAATATGTCACGTTAACAACATAGTTACTGCGTTTAGCGTTTGGAATTCCTTTTAAAAGCTCTCTATTAAATAAGACGTACGAGCCCGCGTTTTAAAGGATTTTTTTTTATAGTAAATACAGGAACAAAACTTTGGGTCTGATTGTCTAGGCTTATTTCCCGAACAGCGGCTGGTAATGGAGCCTACTGAATGTCGGGAGAGGGATCAATAGGGTAATAACCTCACGATTGGATCAAACAAATAAGCCACGAAAACAAAACCACAAGAAAATGATCAGCAAAGATAAGATGTCTGGACGTTTAAATAAATTCTCTCATCTATTAACATAAGAAATGTCCAGAGAGAAGTGCGGCGAATATGAAGTTTGATATTGGGACTTACAGGATTCACACAGCTGGTCTGACAACTGAAGGAAGTGAAACGAAGCGAGAGAGAGAGATTACCACAGGGACATTCTCTTAAACAGTGTGGGTACTGTTTATGCAGGACACCGCGTTTCTATGGATAGTGCGAAGAGTGATATATGATGTTACCCGTTACATGTAAATGTCAATCCTTTCAACGGAAACACTCAGCCATTTATTTTGGTGGATATCTGTTCAGATGGGCAAATATATCGTAACAAATGCTAAAAAAAATGGCCAGCTAACATTTTTGAAAAGCCACCAACAGCTCCTAAATTCAAAATAAAGTAATAATTTATCAGCCACCATTTAAGTCCATTAGCTTTTTTTTCCACAAAACGACCTGGGAACACAGAAGACAACATTTGAAGTATTCGTAATGCCTACTTTTGTTACTGAGCATACGTTCTGCGCGTCTCGTGATACTCGAGTCTCCTATGGTGCATTCTCGATCCCAGAGCCGCTCGGCCTTGACTACGTCATACACCAAGGCAAAAGGGAAGAGCTACTAATCGAGAGATTTTCGAAGCGGCTGCTACTAATACAGGGATATTTTTGCGCGGTTTAAAACTATGCGAAGAAAGCAGAACTTAGCAAGTGCTCCTGGTATCCAAAAAGAAAATTGGGGGTAACCATGCATTTTTCAGAGATAAAAATGCTTCAATCAGTTGAACAAAATGCCAAACATTTCTTTGTATTTTACTGCTTTTTAGAATAAATGTTGCTTAACTTAGTATTTCTAAAAAATACGTGGTTACCCCCCAGATTTCTTCTTGGATTTCAATAGCCCTTGCTAAGATCGGCTACTTCTTTATTGGTAGGCACCGCCCTTAAATGTTCTCGTCGGGTGACTCTGTTCCAAGGTTTGCGGTTGTGAGGACACAATGATGACTGAAAAAAAATATCACGTTTGCCTTCCTGGTTTCTTCTCATGATCTCACAGTCCCGGAGGCTACAATCTTGGAAAAAAAAAAAAAAAAATTCGTGACCATCACCCCCCCTCCCACATCCCCTAGAATGAAAATCAATGATGAATTATTCGCGTGCAAAGCAAAGCGCGCCATTTTTCAATCATTGACATGGAGCGGAGGGGTGGTCTTAATTTTTCATTTAAACTGTCCATTATTGTAGCATTGTTGATCAACTTTGCGGACAAACGTACGTTTTCCTCAACTCCCTTATCTCCTCTATCGTGTTCTTATAAAATTAAGGCGTTAATCCGACACTCAGTTAGCAAAAACTGAAATTACTATATGCTCAATCGGAATTAGCAAGTAGCTCTTTTGTGTTCTTTTGCATCCGCTTCTCATTTACATGCCTTGGCCTGTATAATGCGGACGTGCGCACATTCAAAATTGGATAGTTCCATCCCCTACCAGATCTAGCCAAAAGCAAGCGCCTGGTGGCTGTTTTGCACTTTTACGTGTCTTGGCTTGTAAGAGCACACGTGTGCACAACAGGAGATTGAAAAGTTCCCTTAATTCATAAGGCATCCATCTGTTTGACTTCTTGCCAAAGCCGCACGATGTTTATTCCTGCATCGAAACAATGACTACGTCTATATTTCTGTCAGGAAGAAGTAAGATCACAGGCATCTCGAACACTCAGCCGAGCGTAAGGTCTAAATTTTCCCGAGAGAATTTTACTCTTTAAAAAACCTTCCTCGGAATTAACTTGTGTTGTGCTCTATATGAAAACTCCTGAAGCCTGAACTTCTGTGAAGAATTATAGCTATAGGTCCTATATTTTACTATCCATTTACTTAATCTTACTATACGTCTTCCTGTTTTATTGTTCGTCAGTCTGTTTTGGCTTATCGAACAGTTTCCTGTGCTGTTCAAAACATCCTCTTCCGGTTTGACTTCTGGCCAAAGCGGTATGATAATGACGTACTTCCTGTCTTGAAAGCTGATGTTTCGTCTTTGACAAGATGACATCTAGATAGCATCTCGAAGGACCGGCCGAGCGGAAAGCGATTTAAAAATGGCGTGCAGTGTTGATCTCTTTCCCAATATTTTGCACAATTCTTTTTGTAGACTGTACTTGCAAAAGTTTTATTGCGTTTTTCTGTATATTTTTCTATTCACTCATCCCAATTTTTCTCCTTGCTTTCCCATTTTGTTTTGTTTGTTTTCGGCTAAGTTTTACCAGCCGCACGTTGCTATCAAACGAACCAGAAGATATCAGTGTTGCTTATTATTTTTTCTCTATTTTAGAGATATCTCGAAAAGTAACGTTACATGCCTTGAGTTTTATCAAACTACAGACACGGAACAGGAAACTGGAAAAGTTACACTCTTTTCTTTTTATAAGAATTTATTTTAAAAGAATATCGAGGCTGAAATTTGCGAAATTTTAAGAATATTTTAAGAATAAACCCGTGGCTGAGATTTTGAAAAGAATATAATTTTGTGTGTCGAAAATTTATAAATACAGTACAATTATATGTTTTTAACTAAACCGTACAAAATTCTTCCTTTCAGCAAAAGTAGCCAATGAAACGATAAAAACCTGCACTAGACAAATGACAGCTTATGACAGCTTTTATCTAAGAATATTCACATTGGCAGAAAAATAAGAATATTCCGCCTGGGCCGGAAAAAACAATATTCTTATAAAAAGAAAAGAGTGTAAAGTTTCGTTGTTTTTCACAGTGAAGTACTTGAAGCCTTGAACCGCAAATTTTGTTATTACGCAAAGGACTTGGCCTCTCGCTCTTGAGCCGATATAACCGATTATGTCGATTATACACCAGAGATAATTAATGAGAAAACTCTGTCATTCGTGGGCCGCTGGTTCACTTAAAAATATCTTCATCTTTCTGGGGTTTTGCTTGAACAGGCAAAATTTAGTCACGTTTAACTGTATATAAATTTAGGATTGGTAAAGTGATCTGCGAGCGACTGCTTTCAACATGGATTAGAGTAATTAACACGAATTAACAAATTAAGTGAACTATGAATGACATGGCTTATTTTATAGTTAACCATTTGTGGTATTTGTAACTGTAGGCGAGGTCGATGCTACATTCCAGAAGAGGCCATTTAAACCAATCGACTTCTGCTTGTATTGTTCCGGATAAAAGGATCATTGAATTACCGTCAAAGCTTTAATATATATTCGCTTCTTATCACGTATATATACATTGTACTCATGTCGATGTCAAGGTCTTGTTATTCTCCCAAGAGGTTTGCAGTAACTTAACCGCTTTTGATTTTCTGGCGCGCGCGTTCATGTTATACTCAACGATGAGGTTCACAACCAAAGTGTCTTCGCAAGAAACGAAAGTGGTGAAATCTGGTTCCTCTGATGGGAAGTTCACATTCACGGTAAAGAAATCAGAGGTCACGAACGGAGAAAGCGAAGGGGCTAACGCTACGGGAGGGAAGCCGACTCAAAAATCGAGCACGCTCAACGTAAATCGCGAAGCCATCGAAGATTTCGCAGCCGTCCGCGCAAAAATTTTTCCCGTGCTCAAAGCGAGGTCTTGGGTGGACGTAACCAAGGATATTCTGACCAAAATAGACCCCAAGAGCCAAGCGGGAGTCTTGTATGCACCCCTGAAGAATGTTCCCGGATCTGGCATCGGGTACACTCTCGCGATTATCGGAGATCAGCCTGATTCTCTGAGCTACATTTTAACGAGTCATTTGGAGGCTTGGGGAACCTCGGAGGGGGTTCTTCTGGAAGTGGGTCTGAGAAATCTGGAGAAGAAATTCGAGGACTTGGGGGAGAATCTGTGGGTGAAGAGCAAGACTGGTATTTACTACATCAACACCAGTTTGCGCTCGCTCTCTGCATCTGTTGTTTTGCTGCCTCGCTTTATAGAACGCTTGGACGTGGAAAGCGGCGACCACGTAGTGGTGGTCCCGTCGAGCGATCTTTGCATGGTTGTGGGTTCAAAAATGGAGACGAGACTTTGCATCGTTGGCGAAATGTCGCTTCGCTACTCATCCGATCCACACCACTTGAACACGAGCCTTCGGTTAAACAAGTCAAGGATGGTGATGGCGAAATATTCGCCGAAATCTTTCGCCGGTGAATTTGCCGTGCCTTCGACGCTTGAAGAAGTAGCTGGGCTGAAACTGAGAGTTCAACCCATCAAGAGGAAAAAATAACTCTTGGCGCCTCTTGGACGAGCGTAAATTTTAAATAATATTTTTCAGTTCACTTGTTTATAGATATTCTTAAAAGAACAAAAAGCAAACAAGAGGTTAGACAGTACTAGTATAGGATTTTGTTAATAATGCTCAAGTTATGTCACGCATTCTGTAATATAGATTTGTTAAAACGTTGTATTAAAATGTTATTTTTGAGAAAATACAAATTATCACTGTAGTAAGTTAAGTTGGAAAAACTAGCTCATGAACGCAAGTTTAAAATTTCAAAGGAAAGTGACAGCTTTTAAAAGAGCTAATTGAATGGGACACCGAGCGTGACTAAGCACTCAGAAGTGCCGCAAATTTAATTATTCGTTGTAGAAATTGTATTCGTTTTGTAAACATTGTATGACCTCCTATCGCTTTTAGATAGCATGCTATGTCAAAGCTGACCTGTTTTCCAGCTTGCAAATATAAATAGGCTTACAAAAATAAATACAGTATTGTCTTTAGGAGGTATCTGTCTGCGATCGCAGGAAACATACGCTAACTTCCGTTCGATCAAGATCAACAGCATAACAGTGCTTATTTTTCTGGGCTTTTTAAAACGGTTCGAGAAACTCGTGAACGCGGGCGGCATTCCCGCAAAAGTCCAAAAGCGCGCAACAAAATTGGCACTGTGAACTGAACGTCAAAGCTGGGGAGGGCTACATTGTGATTTTAATCCAAAACTTCCATCAATGTTTTGTAATCCGCGAGGATCCATAAATTTTGAGATATTTTCATGATATGGGGCAAATAATGACCGGCTTGTTGAGACTTGAAGACATGGATTCCGCACTCATTCCCACGGTAGGGAGAAAAAAGGCTTGGTAAGAATATTGAATCCTATTAAACCCAAATATCAATATGCCTATTCTCCTGACTGTTCTGTCTGTATTTCTTACTGTACTTGTTGGGAGAATTTGTGTAAAAATCAAGACGTTTTGTGTTAGGCCCCCATTTCCGTTAATCTCGTGAGCTGTACGTTTGATCCTGGTGATGTTGTAAGGAGAAATTAGATACTGATAACTCTAGAGGTTTACAGGGTAAGCGAGCGAAAGCCTAGTTTCCGGTTTTCTGGACGCGCGAGAATAGCGAGCGCAAAAAAATTACGCTCGCTCACCCCATTCTCGCGCGGCCAGAAAACCGGAAACTGGCTTTTCGCTCGCTGGAAAGGCTTGCAAAGTAGGCCACTTACAGGATTAGCAATAGCTGTCATAAAAGGTATCAGTCCCCTAAGGGGGGAGGGGGGGGGGGGACTCCTCCGAATTCTCGGTAGTGGCGTACCGTCCGGTTCTCTAAATCCTGATCCTATTCATTTGGAGTTCGTTGTCGTGATTCCCCCGAAAACCATACCCGATTTAAGACCATAATGGTCAAAATCTATACCCGTTTTCAGACAGACCAAAAGGGCTAAAAAATCATACCCTTTGGGGCGGCACATACCTGTATAGCTTGTATAGGGGAGTATCCCCTCCCCCCCCGGTATCAGACATCGCGGTTTGAAATCATAGCTCAAATTTAATCGTTTGTCTCACGAATGTGTAGGATAGGTGTGGATCTTGAGCTGGTCTTTATCAGGCGATGATGTCGACTGGCTGTATATCAACATAATTAGCAACAGTTGCTTTTAAGATATTTATTCGTCCTGTGGAAAAACATCTTTACCATCGCATTTCTTGCGAGCACACGCTAACCTAATACACAACTAATCACAGACAATTCCAAATTCTCATCGCTGCGGTTTTTCCCCCTTTTGCTATGTCACTGATGGCAAAACTTGTTGAACTCTCTGAGGATTAAACTGTGGTTGTAAAACCAGAAAGACAAATGGTGTTCTATCGAAAATATCCAAATATATAGCTAATGTGGACCATACCTTCGCGATAGGCGAATTACAAGTGGTCCTTAACATATGGCGGTTCTTTCAAAATATCAAATGGAAACACCTGTTGTTTTCATGCGACACACCTCCTTACCAACCCCCTAGCCGAATTCAGTCTTACCTATTTTCGTTTACCCTTAATATCTCTGAAAGATTTCAGTTAGCTTGTCATGTTATGCCACTACGAAACAACCAGAGGACTTAGTTAAATCTTGGACATGGCATCCTGACCAAAAATACTTCTTACTCCACGTAAAAATTATAACCGACTAAATTGGTGAAATGCGCTTTACCAGTTTGCCACCAAATTCACTGCTACACAAATTTTAAGACTGTAAAGCTGGGCCAAAATGTTCAAAGCACGATTAAGCTAGCCTTAGGATTTGATTCCGGTTTAATTTTTAACGACTTAATATTTCCCCAAAGAGTTTGCCCTGCGGTTTTCATTTTACCCTTAGATTAAAATTGGATTCTAAAAAAATATTTTCAACGGGCGAGATGAAAACTTACGTTGAACCATGGATTAGAGTTAATCGGCTTTTGAACAAATGTGCGCTGCAATACATATCTACACGTCTTATCCGCAAAGAGACGTATGATTTGACGCAAGAAGAAAATGCAATCTAAAACATGAATTCCAAAAAAGTCAAAGCCACTACTAGCCGGCTTCCTTTTTACTATAACAGCATGAAGTTGGGACGTCATAATTACAGGAAATATTCTTCAACATCAACGAATTTGAACTTGGATTAGTTCTCAAAGGCCTGTTAAAAATTCTTCCAAAGTTTTAGGTCTTGAAGGGAGAGGGTTGTCATTTATCAGGGTAATAAAAATTCCCGACTTTTTACTGACTACAAATCAATAGGCCATTCCGAGTTGCTTTGAACCTCGCTATGAAAGCGAGGCTTTGAGCAGAGCTTTAGATATGAAAATTAGTTTTGTTTGCCTGTGAATGAAAACTCATTTTCCTGATAAAAACTATAAACGAAGCTTCCCTTTCGTAACTCGAAAATGGTCTATTTTCACCAACCATCTGACACAAATGCTTTTGCAACAAAGTTGGCGACGAAGCTGCAGAAAAAAATTCGCTTACAAACAGTTTTTGACACGACATTACATTTGCGATCAAGGAAACTCTTTTGCAAACCTTGTGGTTTGACAAAAATAAAATTCTCTGACGTTTCACTAATTAAGAATTTTCCTGACTTGATACAAAATTGCCTGACTTTTCCCTGAGCGTGGCAACGCTGAAGAATATTTTCTGTTTGCTTTTACCATTTACAAAGCGCATTAAAAAAGAAAGTATTGCAAGACTTTGACTTCTTTTAAGTTGTGTGGCAATCAATTTGGCACTTTAAAAAAATTGCTTTTCTTGACACTTAATGAAAACTATCTTTAGATTTATGGAGGTATGCATCTTTATGTTTTGGAACAATTTATTACTACAAAACCAAATTGTTTTTAGAATACTCCTAGTTGATGCTAGCTGGCTACAGTTCCTTTAGCTGTGCTAACGTTGTCTTCAGCAGGTTCACGTGTGCCTGAAATAAAGAAAATGACAAATATATGAAAGAGTCGCCACTGTGCAGGGATGGCGCAGTGGCAAAGAGCCTCGCCTCCCACCAATGGCCCGGGTTCGATTCCCGGACTCGGCGTCATATGTGGGTTGTTGGTTCTCGTCCTTTCTCTCAAAGGTTTATCTCCAGGTACTCCGGTTTTCCCCTCTGCTTAAAAACCAACATTTCTAAATTCCAATTCGACCTGGAAAGTGTCGCCAATCAGTGCTCTGCGCCACATACATTGACACTTACAGAAAGTGATTTTTATTATTTATTTTTTTTTAATGCTTGTTAGACAGGGCTGTTCATAAGCCTTGTTTCAGGCAAGGTTGCACAGGTCGCCCACACAGTAAACCCAACACAAAAGTGGCCCACTCACCCAGAGCTTAATTCACAGTATGTGGTTTGTCCTGAAGCTAAATAGGAGTACACTTTCATTTCTAATGCAGGTTTACAATGCACCCTCTGCTCAAGCACTTTGTTCATCAGTATTCATTTAAACACCTGAGCAGGGTCATTGTGGGGCACTAGCCTACAGCAAGAACACAAAGAGGGTGGCAGGGACTACTGGCAGCATCACATCACAGACATTCAAATAAAACATCTAACAAACCAACCATAATAGACCACTGAACATGCTTCTGCTTTTTATAATAATTGACAAGAAAAAAGACAAATAATTCTCGGTTGTAAATCCAAACTAAATAGGAAATTGATTCTGGGTCGGCAAATTACAGGTATGCTTTCAGAAATCTTGAAAGCCCTGTACATAAACTGGAAATGCAACCAAAATATTAGGACGACAAAAGAACATTGCTATTTCATTAAATTGGCCACAGAGCTCTGGGAACATCTTAACAGGAAAAATTGAAATTGAAATAATTTAGACTTGATGGCAATTCAGTGATGCAATAGGAATCATACACTCATAACCCAGTGCAAATCATCATTATTGCCACAATTGACAGAACAGGAATAAATGACAAATGCGCAATCCTGGGGGGGGGGGGGGGGGTGGGGACTCCCATATGACAGGGGTTATCATCATACTTCTTCGGGATAAAATTGATGGTTTGGTACCCCTTAGGCTGCTAAAATGTAAAATGTCTTCTATCAGAGGTATGGTGGTACCTTTTAGGGTATTGACGCTAAAAATTTGCGAGGAAGTAAATGTCAGTCAACTGATTTGGTACCTCCTAGGGGGGAAAAATTGTTCAGACCATGCCTGAAAAACAGGATTCTGGTACCTTTTAGAGGTTCTTTTCAAAATTTCCAACGATCAGCCCTGTCAACTTTTATATGGAAGCCCCCCCCCCCCCCCCCCCACTGAGTGCGCAATTTGATTGACAATTATAGTTACCTTTGCATGTTTGAGTTCCAACTCTGCTCGCTCAGTCTAAAATGAAATAGTCTTGGTTAGCAAGAGTCGCACCCACATACAGTGTACAAGTACAGTGCATTTAACTAAATGCCTAGCTACAAGGTAGCCCTTCCGTCTCACTCTGTCACTTTGAAGACTAGGTTGATAGAAGAATGGGACACTCTGCACAGGCTACCATACTTAAGAACATGGTGACTTAGCACAGGCTGTACAACTGTTTAGTAAATGTTGGGGGCAGCTGTGCAGAGGCTAACCTTTTTGTAACCCGTTTTGCACTTACCAAGTTCTTTCTAAACTGCTGGACTCTTCTTGTTTTGAAGTCTGTTAGTTCTGTACAACACAAAGCAAATAATCCCATTAGATAAAACTCAATAAGCTTCATCTGCCTCACCCCTCCCCAAACTTCTGTTGCTTGGAATTTAAGCCCCTAACTCCATCTCTATTAAGCACACCATGGATACACTACACCAGCTGAGACTGTAGATCCCCGCAAATTCAAAATCAATTAACTCGAACTCCCAGTGCAACCCACAGCCCATTAAAAGTTATGTTTTATCAAGTTGTGTTACTAAAAAATTTTGAAATTGTTAATTTTGTTGAAAAATTTGTGTGTTAGGGATAAGACCTTCCCCTCTCCCACCTAACAAGATCCCTCCCTAACAGATTTTTTTTCAGAACACTGAAATGAAATAATAATAAAGCTTTAACATTTACAGATTGGTTGGTCCACAGGGCAAACCAAAACACTCTGAAATACTTTTTTGTGGGCATAGGCCTACTATTAAAACTAAAAAGATAAAGAAAGTAAGAAGCAAGGAAAAATTGTTCACCTTGTTTAGCTACTTCTGAAATGTGTTCAAATTTTTCACTGGCTGTTTGCTGGGCTGTTTCTGCCTAAAGTGAGAAGGATGCAAAAGAAAACAGAAACATCAATGATATTCTTTGATTGTCACATATTAAAGGAACACGTGCTGGAAACAGCAGGCTCAGACAATAAAGAGGTAACTTAGAATTATGTCCACAGCAAATGACAGAAATGACCATGTGACCATTTTAACTCCATATTTGCTGCTAGTTGTTTCAGTTTGTCAGTAAAATTCTAATCAGTAATTTTGCATTAGCATCAAAAGTCAGAATCATTTTGCACTATTCCCATCTATGTACTATCTTGTTTCAAGAAAACATAAAAGCAAATCTCACGTCTGCCGTTCCCTGTAAATGTGACTTTAAATCTTTCTAAGGTCAGAGAAAAGTTAGAATTAAAATTTAATAGTGCCCACACACTGCAGGTGCAAAAAAAATGACCAGTCAACCAAAATTATTGCATTTACGGTATTCACTTCTGAACTGATCACATTCATAAGTACCAGTAAATGCACGAGGCCAAAATTTTAATGCATACTTCAAACTTTTTACAAGTTTGCAACAAGAGCAATTTGTAAAAACTTTGAAAATAAAACTGAAAGTACAGTAAATCTTTAATTCTACATGTACATGTACAAGGGGCTCATAATCATGTGTAAAACATCTGCAATCTGAAAACATGAATAATTTATTCCACCCGTCAAAGTAGTGTGCTACAAGATACATCAACATTACTGAGCATTATTTTTATCATTCAACAGATTGTAACACTGCCCAAATACATGTATGGTTATGGTGTACTGAATATTCATTGTTGGTAGTCAACAGATACCCTGCAATGTAAACAGTTTTGTGTGTCGGGAAGAAAAATGGCAAAACATAGATTGCTTCCAGCTTTTCGGCAATGAAATTGTGCTTTGTTATCAATGTGTTGAATAATAAAACAACTATCCTGATCAATCTTGTGGAATATCTCCTGATCAGTCTTAGCCAACTCAGCCTACGGCCTCACTGGCGAAGAATCAGGCGATATTCCATTTGACTTCCCAGGATTATTTATTATTAAATATACTTACTGCAGCCACTTCTTTTCCTTTTACTCTAGCCTTGTCCAGAGCTTTATTAGCATTTTCATAGTCAGCTAAACATCTCGCCCTACGATAAAGCAAGTTCTTGGCAGCTTCTGTGTCTCGCACATAATATCTCAGCAAGTCAGAGGTTTTGAGGTCTTGGTCAGAGGCGACACGCCCTTCCAGTTTACGAGCTTTCTCAAAGTACTCAGACATCTGAAATAAATACACAACGTGGTCTCATATAATTTGATTTCTTCAGTGTACTTATAAATGCAGTATATTCAAGCACAGCAGAATTAATAATGCATACATGTACAAGGTTATCCAATACTGTCAAACTGTCACTATTCAGGCTCAAGGGTCTAATGTCAGATAGATAGCAATGGAAGGACATCTGTGGCTCGTACGACCGCAAACCCAGTCAGCATGACAGATGGTAGTATACAATTGAAGTGTCACATAGTCAGGGTTGGTTTTATTGTTTGCTATTTAGGGACCTTCCGGGAGTTCTGCAAGTCAGCAAAAGGCTTAAATTCTGTAACTCCACACTGGAGTGGGGGTACTTCTCAAAATTTTCATGGTGAGGAGCAAGGTTGTGTAGCTTGCCACATGAAACCCTTATGCAGTTTCAGACCAAAGTTCGTGATTTTTTGCTCACCCATTTTCAGACCAAAATAACAATGCAATTTTCACTACAAATTAACATTTACTTATTAATGAAAGCAATAGAGGATAAATTATATGTTCAGTGATGCTTTCTTTAAGGCTCGCAACAAGAAGTGATGATGCCATATGGCGTGAAAATTACATCATGATTGCCAAATGGCTGCCTGCTTGGATTTCTGGATTTTTCAAAACTTTAGGAAAGCACCAAAATTGAACAAGGCATAACACTATTATCAGCTACAATATAAAAGTTACTGTAAGAAAAGTAATATTTTCTTAGTTTTATAAAGGGAATTTCCATTTTCTGAAAAAAAAAAAAAAAAAGCCTGTCAAAGATTGGTTCCCATGGTAACATCAAAATCAATGAACTGAAATTTCATCTGTCTCTTCCGTTGTACTACTTAGTTTTGTAAATGTGGGTCAAGGAGGTCGACAAAATACCTTATTCAGGAAACGATCTATGTCCATGTATTCACTGGTTCCCATCTGTGAGATGCAGCTGGAGATCCTAATAAATGAATCAGCAGAGCTCTTGTGGCTTTTGGTCATGCGATCGGCCTGACGTGTGGCATCCTTTAACCTGGAGATTTATTATCGATACAAATGAAATTTTACAAAGATGCACATTGCACCAATGCTGCTAAAAGAGATCCTTCCTTCCAGTCAAGAAAGAGACTGATTCTCAATGTTTAATTGCCACATGCATACAGATCTTTACACTGATCCTTGATGCCTTAATGCACACTAAAAATCTAAGACAGAGACAAATGAAATCCCACAAACAAACTTACTTCATGTTATAATCCACTAAAAACTTTTTCTCAGTCTCGTAAAACTCATCAACATCCTAAAAAAATGAAACAACAGATGAAGCTTCAATATCAAATTAATTAACACTAAAACCTTTTCAAGGATGTCTACAGTAGGACCATTTTCCATTTATGTGAAGAAAAATGCAACAAATTGCGCCATAACAAGCCATACAATCTTAAGGAAACATTTGTAGTTTTGATTATTTCTAGTCTCCCTCGCAGCCGTTTTTAGTGTCGTCACGCAACGCTCCTCCCCACTAACGGCTGCTAAACTTCGAACCACATTCCTTTCCCGTTGTTGACCAATCACAACTTCGCTCCCATATCCTGAAGCCAGTCGCCCCAAAACCACTTGTCCAATCAAAGCTCGCGTTTTATTCGGTGACCACGTGGGGCCGACAGAACAAATCAAGATGTGTTAAAAAATGTTGACGGGCCAACGCGACTCCTGCAGTTCGCAAAGAGATTTCTAATAAAGCCTTCAACGATGCCTTAGCTCTGCTTAATGATTTTCATCTTGCTCATGAAGGGAAAAACTCAAATATACTGAATGGAGGTTTTCTTAATTATCATTCGTTTAGCAGCCGTTAGTGGGGAAGAGCGTTGCGTGACGACACTAAAAATGGCTGCGAGGGAGACTAGATTATTTCAGGTCAACCTACAACTTAAAATTAAAACGAATGACAGACTCAAATTACTAGTCTTTGGATATTATTATTATTATTTTTTATTATTCTTCCTTGACTATAGCACTCAGTAGAACTACAAAGAAATATCCATCACTAAACAGTGAGCTGTACAAACTGCAATTATGTGTCGACTCATTTATTTAATCTGCAAAGTTGTTATCCTTTTTGCAGCATTGACAGAATATTGCCATTGTTAACGAGTATGTTACTTAAATTACAAATTATAAATTAAAATAAATACTAACAATGCCAAACAGTACACTTCCTCTTCGTGAGCTTAACTCTAAGATGTTTCCAGGCTTCTCACACCAAAGCATAGATTGCAGGGACAAGGGTTTCATGTTAATAATTACCTTTTGTCCAGAGAGGAGGACTTCATCAACTCCCTTTGCAAGACCCTTGAAAAGACCACCAAGCCTTTCCTTCTTGTTCTTGCCCCGCACATTGAGCTAGATGAAAAGAAGACTGATTTTAAATCTATTATTTACAAAAGTGTTGTCCATTTGAAATACTAAGCTTGAATTTATTTTGTGAACAATCAGGATTTTAATGACATTACGTCTAAAAACATACCCACATACTTAACAATGATGCTTCAAATACAAGTAACAAACACATGAAATTACTAAATCTCCCAACACACCTCTCCTTTAAACTCCAAAAACACATTAAAGTTGCTGTCTTTCCTCAGGGTGGGGTGCGCAGCTAAGCGCGTCAGGAACACTTCATGCATGGCTACTGTCTTCTTGAAAGTAGCAAGATACTCTCTGCAAGAAAAAAAAAATACATTATTTTGTAGGTCTACCACTGAACAACCACACACCCAAACTTAGTAACCTAAGTGCTACAGCTGTATGTTACACTTTTTTCCAACTTTGCTTGCAATTTTGGTGTGTAACATGGGCCCTGAAAAGAACATTTATCTCAATACTTTTGTTGCCACAATCATTCCAAGAAGTAGACTTCAATTCTGCTTCACGCAATGTTGACTGCAACAAAACAGTGACTTAAAGCAAGACATGTTCACAAGTAAGATCAGCATCCATATTAGTGTTCATAGATGAACAACAACAACAACAACAAAATATGACTAATTTATAGACTGACATTCACGGCAAATTGTTCAGAACCCAATTAAGTTAGCCCGGGTTAATGTAAACAACTAATGTTCAACTACAAATCAATTAAGATTCTTCCAAAAGAATTTTGCCACTTGATTTTAACTTAGACTTTTTTTACCATTCAATTAAAATTAGCTTTTAAAACATTTCTAATGAGTAAGATAAAATCTGTTGTCAATTTTTAACCAGGGATTGGTGTTAACTGGGTTTCAAACAACTGAACTCAGTTCCCTTGGGGACCTTTCCCCTCCGCCCCTTTTGAGGTACATACATATGAAATTAAACAAGTCCTCTGGAGGCTTTCACAGGATTCTAAAGCAACATTCTTGTCCTTCCAGTTCTTGTTTAATTTTTCAACCTGTACTAACTAATTTTATTCCATTCACAAGCAACATTCTTACGCTTCCAGTTCTTGTTTCATTTTCTGGAACTCCTCCTTTGTCATGGTATTTTCACCTGTGATAAGCAAGGTAATAATTATTATTATAAAAAATAAAAATGTGAAACACTTTTAAAAGATACAAGCAATGTTAAAACATGAAACCACAACTTTTGTACCAACTTTCACAAGGGAGTGCAGGCATTGTGCTATTAATAATGATTTAAGTGTGCATCCTTTACCAAAGATACACCAAGAGTTTTGAAGTTCTATGACAAGTGGGATCAAATGTCTATTTCGCGAAAATGTTATGCCTACTGCGCGCCACATCAACCTTGAACCTTAGACTTCTGACTTGCCTGTCTGTAGACTCTAAATGCTACAAAGTACACAAGAAGAGAAATCGTGGATATTTTGGTTAACTACGGTACATTTCATTGAATGGTTGAAGTTTTCAAAAGTCAAGGTAATGTTTCTTCATGCCAACGCCTGAGATAATCTTACACCAGTCACTAACTCCATCTTACGCTGCTTCACGCCAAAGACCACAACCACCCGCCAGTGTACCGAGCAATGTGGAAACCAACACCAAAGATCTTTGGTGTAACCTACATAAAATGCAGCCTGTGAGCTAGCGTCGTTGTAGTATTTTGTGCTGAACTCCTAGGACAAGAAACTTTACTCAACATCATATTTTACTTATTCAAATGATTACTCAAGTAGGTAAAATTATGGTAATCATGACACATAACTTCTAACCTTCACCAAGTTTTTGCAGTTTTTCACGGGATACATCAAAATCTGGTTTGGGTGGAGCAGGAGGAATCTACAGGTGACAAATCAAGCATTATAATTAAATTTGCTTATTTGCTTAAAATATGATTGCATTAACATTGGGGAAAACAGTTAACCTAAAGTTTTGCACATCTGTTGCATTTCCAAATTGCTTCCTCATATCATTGTTTAATCAAATTTAATTTAATGGCATTCAATCACATATCAGAGCAAATCAGATGTTTGATTGCATAACATCTTAGTCAACAAAATCAATCAAACCCAATAATATGAGATTCCTGTTAATTATGTTTTCTTTAAAAAAAAGAGTACCTAGATGACAATAGTGCAGAATAATTCCAGCCCCTGATGCTAATGCAAAACTACTCAATTTTACTGAGAAAATTAAAAAAGCGAGCAGTAAATGTAGGATAAACATGTTAATGTGGTCATTTCTGCCATTCACCATTTGTCATAAACATACTGCAACTGTAAGTCTCTCCAATGAGTCTGCTCATTTTGCTAGTTTCTCCATCCACTGCCGAGCCAAATATGCCACTATATGCATAGACCCAAGACTTAATGTCAAATTTGTTACTCCTCATTATATACAGTGTATATACAATGAACAGTGTAAAAGTCGCATTTTGATCGGTGTAGCAGAGATTGTGATTAGAGTACAGACTCATGACTGACATCATCGTGTGGTGTGACCAGTGAACGTGACCAGAGTCTGGAGTTCAGCCAGAGTGACTGGTCAACAAAGTTTTGCAAACTGTTTTGGTGAGTACCAGACAAACGAAGGCAAATTGTTCTCAGGAGTGCAAAACCGTCCAATGAAAAATTGGATAAAGACCGTTTGTTGCAAGTGACCTCAACAAGGTTTAACAAGATGCCTGCTATACTCGCATTACGCGTGATGCTGGGGCTGACTCATTTATTCCAACTGTATCTTTTGCCGATTGATAAAACTATCCTTGCTAATGGAATAGTTTGAGTCACGACAATCGCGTTACGTTGTTTCCCTTGTGTTACGCGACTCAGACTATCACCGGAAATTTTAGCAAATTCCATAACGATAACGTAAGCTTATCAATGACCTCTTTTCAGTCTCGCGTCGTGGTCTAAACTGTCAAACAAAGCACGATTCCTTCGCCAGGAACTCACCAATTTCCACCGTTTTAAATGTCGGGTGCTTCTTAGAAGTTATTCTTTCGATTTACCGCTTCAAAATGGTGAAATTTCCGTTTGAAAACGGCACACTTGAGTCCACAACATGTTAAAACAATATGGCGCGACAATTTAATCCGTCTTTAATAAATATATCAAATGATGCATTGACGTCACACAGGTAGGGGTGAGTGGGTCCCCTCCCTCGCGATATAAGCGACAAGAATGGATTTTGATTGGCCTGCTTCTGTTGAAGACAATCAGAACAATACATGCCGAGTAGGAGAGGGGAGGGTTTATGAATAAATTAATGTACAGATTTGTAGCTACGAGGAAGGAAAAAACAAAACAAAAAAACAAAAAATAAATCGACCCGTTTTTAGACACGGTATGCCCCTTCAGGGCATCCTGCGTAAAAAGCTGGAACTTTGTTGTGATGTGAAAAGGAAGGAAATATTTGTCCAAATATGTTGCAAATGACATGCTGTATTATGTGGGGTCAGAAATTCCTAAAATAAA